>NC_081184.1:102424821-102724821 GCF_029867415.1 Vicia villosa | reverse complement strand
TGACACGATACTCGAAGGAATACCATGTAAACTCACTATCTTCTCAATTATAATTGAGCCAACTTCTCCATCGGGTAATCCATTCTCATTGGTATAAAGTGAGTAGACTTTGTCAACCTGTCCACAATAACCCAAATAGCTTCACAATTCTTCACCGTCCTCGGCAAACCTGAAACAAAATCCATAGATATACTATCCCACTTCCATTTCGGAACAAATAACGGTTGCATAGCTCCATATGGTTTCTGATGCTCAATCTTTGACTTCTGGCAAGTCAAACAAGCATAGACAAATTCAGCTATCTCCTTTTTCATTCCAGGCCACCAAAACAGCTTCTTTAAGTCATGATACATCTTGGTAGCACCAGGATGAATACTCAATCCGCTACGATGTCCCTCCTCAAGAATGCTTCTCCTCAATTCGGCAACATCAGGAACACAAACACGATTACCAAACCTCATTATACCATTCTCGTCGATCCTGAATTCACCCCCTTTATCTTGGTTAATCAGAGTCAACTTATCAACCAATTCTACATCACTCTTCTGACCTTCTCGGATTTCCTCAAGAATACCACTAGTCAGCTTCAGCATACCCAATTAACACTGGTAGGAGTGTCTTCACATACTAAACTCAAATCTCGGAATTGCTTAATTAAATCCAATTCTCTCACCATAAGCATAGACATATGCAGGGACTTCCTACTCAATGCATCGGCAACAACATTTGCTTTACCCGGATGATAATTCAGTTCAAAATCATAATCCTTGAGAAATTCTAACCATCTACTTTGTCTCATATTTAGCTCTTTTTGATCAAAGAGATACTTCAAACTCTTGTGATCACTAAATACTTCAAACCTTGAACCATATAGATAATGCCTCCACAATTTCAACACAAATACCACTGCCGCCAACTCTAAGTCATGAGTCGGATAGTTTCTCTCATGCACTTTGAGTTGTCTCGACGCATAAGCAACTACCTGTTGATTCTGCATTAGTACACCTCCTAATCCTAACAACGAAGCATCACAATATACAACAAAAGATTCCGCCGGATTCGGCAAAATCAAGATCGGCGCACTAGTCAACCTCTTCTTCAACTCTTGGAATCCTTCTTCACATTTCGAATCCCAGACGAAAGCTTGACCCTTCCTAGTCAACTTAGTTAACGACAATGCTAACTTTGAAAAACCTTCAATGAACTTTCTATAGTAACCCGCAAGACCAAGGAAACTACGGATTTCGGAAACTGACTTCGGAGCTTCCCACTGAGACACTGCTTCTACTTTCGTTGGGTCAACGGCAATACCATCTTTAGAAATTACATGTCCAAGAAAGCTTACTTCACTTAGCCAAAACTCACACTTTGACAGTTTCGCATAAAGTTTCTTTTCCTTCAATAGTTTCAATACCACTCTGAGATGATCTGCATGCTCTTCTTCATTCTTAGAATATATTAAAATATCATCGATAAATACTACTACGAACTGATCCAGGTAAGGATGAAAAATCCTATTCATATACTCCATGAAAACCCCCCGCGCATTAGTTACTCCAAATGACATCACTGTATATTCGTAATGACCATACCTTGTTCTAAATGCCGTCTTCTGAATATCGTCCGTCTTCACCCGAATCTGATGATATCCCGACCTCAAGTCAATTTTGCTGAACACGCTCGCACCAACCAGTTGATCCATTAAATCATCAATCCTCGGCAATGGATACCGATTCTTGATAGTAACTTTATTCAGTTGCCCATAATCCACACACAACCTCATTGAGCATTCTTTCTTCTTCACTAGTAACACCGGTGCACCCCACGGTGAGACACTAGGACGAATAAATTTCTTCTCAAGTAACTCTTCCAATTGACTCTTTAACTCAGTCAATTCCGATGCCGACATACGATAAGGTGCCATCGACACAGGACTAGTTCCAGGAATTAATTCAATAGCAAAATCTACCTCCCTCTCTGGCGGTAATTCTCTTACATCTTCTGGGAAAACTTCCGGAAATTCACCTACTACCGGTAAGTCACTACTCACCGCTTTCTTTTTCAATTCCAAGGATGCAATCAACATAAACACGGCAGCCCCGTCCTTCATTGCTTCATCCACTTGTCTAGCCGTCATCGCTAAATCCTCAACACTGACATCTTCAGGAAAAATAACCGTCTTCGTGAAACAGTTGATATGAACCCGATTAAATTGCAACCAATTCATACCCAGGATGACATCAAGTTGTTCCAACGGAAGGCACACTAAGTCCATTCCGAACTCTCTACCAAAAATATCAATTGGACAGTTCAAACAAGCAAACGAAGTAGTCACTGAACCCGACAAAGGAGTGTCAATGATCATACTTCCATTAATATCAGATATTTCCAAATTCAGGCGTTTAGCACAATCCAATGAAATAAACGAGTGAGTTGCTCCAGTATCTATTATTGCAATTAAAGGAGTGCCATGGATAAAACACGTACCTTTAATCAACCGATCCTCTGGAGTAGTCTCTGAACCAGATAAGGCGAACACCTTACCACCAGCTTGATTCTTCCTCGGCTTAGGACACTTAGGACTAATATGACCTTCTTCCTCGCAGTTGAAACAAGTTACAGTGTTCCCTTTGCACTCAATAGCAATGTGACCTGCCTTTCCACATCTATAACACTTCTTTTCCTCACTTTTGCACTCATGAATGCGATGTCCAGGTTCTCCACACTTGAAGCACTTAATAGGGGCACTAGAGTCTCCCCCACTAGGTTTCTTCCAGCCTCCAGCTTTCTGGTTACCCTTACCATATGGCTTACCACGATCCATATGCTTTTTCCCTTTCCTGTCGACTAACTCGCGAGAGCGTGACGACTTCAGCTTAATATTGTCCTCTTCAAAGATTCGGCTGCAGTCAACCAAATCGACAAACCTGCGAATCCTCTGGTATCTGATACCCTGTTTAATCTCATCACGGAGACCATTTTCAAACTTAACACACTTCGAGAACTCGCTAGCCTCATCATTATTGTAGTGGACATAATACTTTGCCAGTTCAACAAACTTGGACGCATACTCTGGCACGATCATGTTACCTTGTGTCAGCTCCAAAAATTCAATCTCTTTCCTGCCTCTAACATCCTCAGGAAAGTACCTCCGCAAGAATTCTCTCTTGAACACAGCCCAAGTGATTGCAACACCTGCAGCTTGCAGTTCGTCCCTACTAGCCATCCACCAATCATCAGCTTCTTCAGACAGCATGTGAGTACCATATCTCACCTTTAGATTTTCGTCACAATCAATCACTCTGAAGATCCTTTCAATTTCCTTTAGCCACTTCTGGGCGCCTTCGGGATCGTGAGTGCCTTTGAACAACGGAGGGTTGTTCCTCTGAAAACTGTTCAGCTGCCTGTCAGCACCAGTTCCAGCCCCATTGGCATTCCCTCCCAACACACCAGCAATCATACTGAGAGCCTCAGCAATCGCGTCGTCGTTTCTTCCTCCTCTTCCGGCCATTGTTCTGCTAAGTATAAAACAATATTTATTAGAACAAGAAGTATCGACAGTGTCAATCTTACACTAATCGCATACGAGGGATTAACCGACACTAAGACTCTGACTCAAACGACCGACTATGCTCTGATACCACTATTGTAACACCCTTCTAGTACCCCGCATAAATATTAAACAATAATCAGAGTAAAACATGAAAAGGGCATTACAACTTCCATATAATTAAAATATACTCATGTCATGCCATAAAAAGGAACGTTAAACCCAATATTATTCAGATTGTCATGTCAACACAGCGGAAATATATTTAACATCTGAACAATGCAACATCCAAAGTCATAGACTTAAAACACCACCATAATAAATTACTGAAATAAAAAGAGTTCCTCAAATAACTCTAAACAACGTCCCCAGTGTTACACGACCAGAGCATGACACAGACCCAACTGACTCTAACGAACTACTTGACGAGCTAATCCTCACCAAGTACAAGAGCTACTCCTCAATCTGAAAAAATAACAACAGTAAGGGTGAGTCTCATTCACATTTAACTAATGTTATAAGATATAGATAATAAAATATCATTTCACATGCCATTCACCCAATCACAGTTACGATCAGATTCAAACCATACAATCAGTAAGCAAACAACCAAATCAACACATATTATAACATTGGACAATCTTCCATTCATGTTATAATAGCACAAACAGCCTAATGCAATGCAACTACATGCATGTGGTACCAAAATCTGGGATAACCCAACTCACCGATCCACCATCGTCAAGGATACGGTAACACCCACTCACTAATTCCACACAATGGGAATTAGCTACCACTGATCCACCATCGTCAAGGACCAGCCACAAAATGATTATGAATGCATGCATCAACCATAACATGCTCATCACCCACATAAATCAACCAAGTGTCATAATCATTAATTACAATAGCAAATAGCCACACACAATCATACTATTCCTCGACCATGGTAAAACACATATTTTATACCAACAATACATGTATAACAAACACCGGTTACAACCACAACATCATGCAGGTAAAACATTCATTAGTGTACCTATAAACATAAACCACCACACCCAAATAAGATCGAGTGTTTTAAAAATAATTCAAGCCATAACTCAAAACACCATTTGATTATATAAATTATTTGATTAGCTTCACTGTACTCGAAACGGCACCAAAATCCGGTTTACGGTTTAAAAGTTACACATTTTTAAACTGTTCAAAATGGCCTGTCACCAACAGCACGCGGCGCCAACCTTGGTTCGCGGCGCGAACTGAGCGAGTCAAAAATCCCCAACATTCTGCCAAGCACTTCGCGGCGCAAACATGTGTTCGCGGCGCGAAACGAGAAAGAAGTACGCCTTCGCGGCGCGGCCGTATGCTCGCGGCGCGTACTGAACACAACAAAACTTCTTGGCTTTCTGCCAAGCAGTGCGGCGCTAACCCCTGGAAGCGGCGCGAACTGGCGATTTCCAGAACTCCGAATCGCAGAAGACAACCTTCGATTTCGTCCCTCTTTCAACGAATCACTACCAAACCAATTCCATTTCAACCAGATTTTACGTACAGCAAACAAACACATATTATAACACATTTATAATACATTCAACCATCCAATTAACACCATACATGATCAATACAATCATTATAAATCAATTCTCCCAAAAACCTAACATTTCTACGACCTAAGCATAACCCAATTGATACGAATAACACGATCAAATTCTATCATACTACCTATAATCCCATAATAGAAGATAAACGGAAGAGTCCCCCCTTACCTGAAGGTTGATTCTTCGCTCTTCCTCTTGTCGCACTTCTCCGCTCCTCTTCTCTTTTCACGTTCAGACTCTTTTCCCAAAATGTTGTAACCCTCTCTATTCCACAACTCCTTCTATTTTATTAAAATTGAAATAAAATTGTTTTAATCAGTAATAGGGCCTACTAATGCACCCCCTTCCTTACTAACCACAACTCAAGCCCAATTGCTTAATTCCTCATAATTTTCCATAATTCCAAATAATTCCTCATAATTCAATTAAATTAATTAAATTAAATTATGAAAATAAGTGGAGTGTTACATATAGGTCCTCCAAAAAGTCAACAAAAGACACCTTTTGGGTCAAAGCTCATAACTTGAGCATGGAAGCTTCAATTGAGGTGAAACCAAAAGGAGGTTTTAAAGGACTCGTCAAGCTTTCTAAAAAGTCCTACAATGTATTTATATGATTAAAAGTGAGGGAGATACAAGGCTTAGAAGTTGATCGATTTTGGAGAAATACATGAAATCTTAACTAAGTGATTATGGTTTTCTCAACCAAATGGACCTAAGAATGGATTTCAAACTTGTTCATGGGCTTTATGATGACTCTTAGAATAATTATTTTATTCTTTTTAATATTTATTTTTATTGATTTGAATTTTAAATATGGATAAATCATATAAAAATTGGAATAATTTATTTTAAACCTAAGATTTGTTTTTTTTCAAAATAGTTTAAATGATTCAATACATGAATATATTTTCTAAACCTATTTTGATGTTTTGTGACCTTTTGAATTTCTATCTTAAATAAAATACAAAAGAAATAATGCATGGCTTGAGGAATGGATTGCTATCATGTTGGAGGCCCATTAGTAACCCTAATGCAGTGATATACATATTGAGAAGAGAGGAGGGTGAAAGGGAGGAGAAGAAATAGGGTTTAAGGTCCAAATTTTTGGAAGAAAAAGGGGACGATCGAATATCAAGTGGGAGGGATCATCCGCGAGTTCCAGGGGCTTCATCATCATCCTGAGAGACCAAGGAACGGATTCAAACCCTTACACGACTTCGGGACCGTCCATAACCTCTCCATTGAGGTTGCACCGTTTGGACAAAGTGAGAGGTTTCTAAACTACAATTTTCATGCTATAAACTGATATAATGCGTTCATACAGGTTTGTGACATTGCTTAGAGTCAGTTTAATGCCTTTTTTTGAGATTTAATGTAGGGGTAACTATACACCATTGTTAGGGCAAGGAGATGTATCCGCTTCGTATCCATGGTTGCAGCGTGTTTTAGAGAAAACTAATGGCACCATGAGATTCGTAAGGTCCGAATTATTAGATCTGGGCGTTTTTCTTTTTCTGTTACGACCGTTTTTGCAGGTGGAGGAAAAGCTCTCGTCGGAGATGGTAACCGGATTTGCTCCGGTCCGGTGGCCCTGGGGTGTTAGTGCTTTGACTCTCTCGTAGCACGCGTAGCGTTCCTTTAATGGCTAGTCAAAGGGTCTGAAGTCTCTCTCTGCATACAATTGGTCGAGGCTTGTTACTGGGGTCCACGTGTTTTGACTGTTTTTTTATTTATTCAATTTAAGAGATTGTTTTGTTATATAATAGTTTTCTGGAGAATACTAACAGAGAGTCAATCGGGTTCAGGTGGTATAGGTTGAATGTTGGGAACCTCATGAACCTGGGTTCGAGCCAGGCGTGAGGTGTTAGTTTTTTTTTCTAATGAATTCTGGCAGATCTAGTATGCATGTTCAGTGCGCGCCTGCAATGGACCCTCGCATCCCCACCATCAGATCTTCAACAATCTTGATCTAACGCCCATAAGGATGAAGGTGCATACCCTGGACACTCACCCAGTCTCATGCAATCCCAGCCAGGTTTTATTTATTTATTTTATTATTTAAACTATTTAAATTAAAATGGTAATTAATATTATTTGTTTTAATTAGTTTAGGTAATTAGAATTAGATAATATAATTAGGATTAGGTTAGAATTATCTCCCGATTATTCGACCATCCCGATTTAATTAATTTAATTTTAATATTAAATCACAAAAAACCTATAAAGGTGTAAGTATTAGGGTTTGCCCGATCCCATTGCCCATTTGGCGAAACATTAACCTTCAATTCTCTCCTCGACCCGACTAAAGCTATTAGTCGCATTAGACGAGAGATAAAAGAATAAAAATATATAATTTAAAATACATTTAATTTGCTGCCCACGACGATCGAATCTATCGATCTGAGTAACCATCAATGCCCCATTAATCCGTTAGCTATACTGATCAAATCTATTGATCATCGCATCTAACGGTGACATATCAAATCAGGGTTGTACGCCCAAATCTAAAACACACTAAACCACGACACTACAGATTTTCATCTCTTAAACACTACGATGTTCAAACTACGACAAGGTAATTCAAAATACCTTCGTACTTCACATTTCAAAAACTACGACAGGCCATTCAAAAAGCCTTCCAACCATATCATATCAAATTCAAAGGCGTACAACCCTGTGCCCGAACTACGTTGACTCTGATTCTCCCTAAGGAGATACGTAGGCACTAGGATAACCAAGGCGAGTCCCCTTCCCCAAAACCTCAATTCAGTTCAAATCTCAATTTTCGCCCTATTCATTTCCTTAGCTATTAAATCTATAATTTTAGCCATAAACCTTTATTTTAAGATCAAACCTTAGGAAAGGGTTGAGGGTGTCTAACACCTTCCCACAACCTGATTATAATAACTTACCCCGAATCTCTTAACTGCGTAGGGTTTCCTATTCGCCCTTCAGAATAGGTGGCGACTCTAAAGATTTTATTTTTAGGGCAGGTTGCTACAGGTTGGCAGGAGGATTTTTCTAATAATTATAGATTTTATTTTTAGTCTTTCCTTTCTTTAGGTGGTAGGGCAAGGTCTATAGATGGTTTTATTATGATCTGAGACGTTGTAGTATGAACCATTTGGGGAATCTGTAATGATGTCATATTTAATGGTTTTAAAAACTATGAAAAGGATGTTGGGGAAGACTATTTTGGCTTGAAATGGTATTTAAGTATATCAGGGGTAAACTCATGAACTTATTATGAATGACTTTATAACCTTATCCTTTACCTTAACCTATAGCAAATCGAGAATTTGACTTGATTCTAAGGTTGATACTAGTTTGTGGTTTAGTTCTTCTCGTGGTGAATTCTGATCTATTGATGGTGGTCTTGGCAATATGAGCTCTAAATTTAGTCCTTAACTTCAAAGTTGTTTGGGTGCTTTCCTAGCTCTCGCTTTGCTTATATTAATTGAAATATTTGTTGTGTTGTTTTTTAGTCTTGAATTTTTATTTGTATATTTGTTTTTTTTATAAGCAATTGTGTATTGGAAATTGAGCAGAATTGATACTCCGGCCAAATATAACAAATATATATATATATATATATATATATATATATATATATATATATATATATATATATATATATATATATATATATATATATATATATATATATATATATATATATATATATAGAGGAGGGCTATATTTATTATAGGAGTAAATTATTATAACTTATTCCAAATCTAGACCATTGATTCTTTTCAATCTAGTGGTTAAAAATAATAAGTAATTAAATGTGGAGAGAGAAAACTATTACTTATTATTTTTAACCATTAGATTGAGAAGAATCAGTCTAGATTTGGAGTAAGTTATAATAACTTACTCCTGGAGTAAATATAACCCTCCTCATATATATATATATATATATATATATATATATATATATATATATATATATATATATATATATATATATATATATATATATATATATATATATATATATATATATATATATATATTAAAATTATATATATGTTATAATTTTCTTATTGTTAAAATATATGGATTATAAATATGCATTTCTTATTTTATATGAATATTATTTAAAAATTTAATTTTGTTTACTATCATCTCTTTTAAGTCTTCAATTTCGCTTCCTTCTAAACTCACAAAGATTTTGTGTAAACCAATATTGTAACTAGATTCTTAAGAATAAAAGTATATTTTATTTTATATAAATTAATTTCTAAATCTAAAAAGTATCTTTGAATGTTGAAACCAGCTAAAATCTTATACTTTGGGTCCACACTAGTTGTCGACATAATTTTTACATAGCTAATGGCAAGTTCTTTTAATCTTTTTTCGCTTAAAAACAAAAATATTACTTCGTTAACATTTTATTTACGACAGGAGAGGAGATTTTAATATTTTTCAATCTTCATTGAGTGTTTCACCTTAATTACTTGAACTTATGCTGTAAAATAATTTTTTTTTTCAAAGATCTTCTTAAACTTTTTAAAATTGTTTTAATATATGAAAGCCTCTTCAAATTTTAAGGTGTGTTAATTGTTTTTTTTTTTCATCAATATAATAAGTACTCTTATATAAATATTAACAAATTCTTATAAAAACAAAAACAGTAAGACTGTAAAACTTTTCAACAAATTTCATATCATATTTAGTCTTTTAATTCTTAATTTACATTAAAATGTCCTATATTTAAGAATAAAAGTAGTATAGTTTAACAAATTATATTGTATTTTCTTTAAAAAATACTTAAAAGCAAATAAGTTTATAGAAGAATTCTTGTATGGACACGGACATAAAACTTTCTTCTTAATCACAACCATTCGAGTTAATAACAACATAAAAATCTTCGGTTTTATTTGGATGTGTTCATGCTATTCAATGGAGTTTAGTGTCGTTTTTCTTTGATCCTTGATTGGAGGAATCTAACTAGTGATCTTTTCCGGTGTTTTTGATATTAACCTCCACTGTAGTAATTTTTCATTTTTTGGTCGGTTTCTCTAGCTATTTTTTTGTTAGTGTTTTGATTTTTTAAAGTTTTTTTTATTGTTTTAGTATTTCTTGTATCACTTCTAAATTTATTGTGAAGTATTATAAACTTAGAGAAATTCTTAGATAGACACAACCCTAAGAAATAGCTTTACACACAATCAATTATAAAATTTTAATTAATTATAAAATAAAATTTTAATTTTCTCTCCTTCATTATCACAACCACCCATAAATCCAATTAAAAAAGAAATTAAAATTTAAATAAATTTTAAATTTTCTCTCTCTCCTTTATAATGATGAGTTGTCTTATTTCTATTGGTTGTGATTAAGAAGAAAATTTTATATCCGTATCCATGCAAGAATCATTTCAAAATTTTAAAATTAATCCCATCACAATATGCTCATAAACCACCTCCAACCTAGACAATTCACCGCTAGATCGAGTGTTTGATGTATATCATTTAAGAATTTGAGTTGTGTCTAACTACTATCAACTTTACAAAAACAACTTTTCTTTCAAGATAATTTCAAATTTCCTACCTTGTAAAATAAAAATTATTTAATATAAGACTCTCAATACATCAAATTGTAAGGCTATGCATGTCTTCTGTACTACTTCTCAAGCTCAGTCAACTTAAATCTTCACAAGATCAGCAGTCAACTTAAATTATGAATTTTCTTTGTTTACAAAACAAAACAGTGTTTCTTACACCACTAATGCATCTTAATTGGCTACTTAGTAGTTAGTACTACTACTTAGCAACTATTTATAGAGAGAGAATGTGAAAATGATTTAGAGAGAGAGAGAGAAGTGACCAGCAAGTGGTCCCTCTGACCGACTCCAAGAGCAGCCGCGTTAGATAAGTAGAGAAAGAAACATAACAAGTTAAGAAACCAACATTTCTTTTATATTATTCTCTTCTCTCTTGTAGTAAAACCCTACTTCAATTTCTTATGAGATTGAGATATTCAACTCTCAAGTTAATGAGAAAATCTATCTATAGCTAGATATTATATTTTCTTAGCACAAGCACAAGCATCATCAAGTTGCTAATTAAGTGCTTTTTTCTAGTAGCACACAGCTTTTTTTGTTTTTCTCTTTTGTTTTGGAAGTACTTTCCAACTTCAAACTACTTTTAGTTTTAGAATTTGCTATAGTTCTATCTAGTTTAGGACACACAATTTTTCTCCAATTCTAAAATGATGTCCAAACAACCCTTTTCAGTTTCACCTCATTCCAACACCATGAGAGCTTCTTCATCAAACCATCTTCAAAACCTAAACCAAAACCAAAACCCTAATCCAAATCCAAATCCATCTAAGAAAAAAAGAAACCTACCTGGAACACCAGATCCAGATTCAGAAGTGATAGCCATGTCGCCGAAATCCTTGATGGCGACGAACCGTTTCTTGTGTGAAATCTGCAACAAGGGATTCCAAAGAGACCAGAATTTGCAGCTTCATCGGCGCGGACATAATTTGCCATGGAAGCTGAAGCAAAGAGCTAACAAGGATCAAATTCGGAAGAAGGTTTATGTGTGTCCTGAGAAAAGCTGTGTGCACCATGAACCTTCTAGAGCTTTAGGAGATTTGACAGGAATAAAGAAGCATTATAGTAGAAAACATGGTGAGAAGAAGTGGAAGTGTGAAAAGTGTAACAAGAAATATGCAGTTCAATCTGATTGGAAAGCTCATAGCAAAATTTGTGGAACTAGAGAATACAAATGTGATTGCGGCACTATTTTCTCCAGGTATATATATATATATATATATATATATATATATATTAAGTTATTTACTATACATCTTTCACTTTCAGTATTGCAGAAACGGTAAACCATTGGATTTCAGATAGAAAACATTTACATTTTCTAAACCAAAATCCAATGGTTCAACCGTTTCTGTAGTAATCTCGATAGAGATTCCAAACACTAAAAGAATTGTTTAGTTTAATCATGTATAACATAGATACCTCAGGAAAAAAAAGTGTCTAAAACTGAAACCGATATTATACAGACATTTGAGATTATATTTAATTTATTCAGTTTCGTATTTATGGTGTCCGTGTTTCAGTCAATCTATCCAACCATGATGATTTTAATGGAAGGAATATTTGTTTGGAATAAGTAATAAATGAGTGTTCTTAATGATGTTCAACTATAATTCATTCATATATTTATTATTTGTGTTGACTATTGCTAACAAACCAGGAGGGACAGCTTCATAACACATAGAGCTTTTTGTGAAGTCTTGACTGAACAAAGTGCAAAGATATCAATACCAACAGTTCCAAGAATTTTTCATAATGATCATTTCACAAGTATTACTCAAACTCCAAGGATTCCTCAAATTTTTCCTGGCTTTCAGTTTCACTCAGAGTTTGTTGGTTCAGGAACATCGTCATCATTATGGCCAGCACTAGAGCAATCAAATTTTCAGCAACTTCATCCTAGTTCATCAGATGTTATGCAAACAATGGACGTGTTTGGATCACAGGCACAGACGCAGACGCAGACACAGACACAGATGCAGTGGTTGAATTATAATAGTAATAATAATAATAATCTATCTTCGCCGATGATGCTACACGGAGTAATGAAGCAAGAGGAAGAAGAAAACAAAGATTTGTCTCATAGTGTAATAAGCTCATTGTACTTGAGTAGTAACCAGAATCAAGAAAGAGGATCAAATCACATGTCAGCAGCAGCAACGACAACGTCACTGTTGGAGACAGAATCTCAAATGGGATCTACAAGGACAGTTATTACTAATGACAACAACAACAACAACAACGACACACTCTTCAACAATGTGAACCACTTTAGCATTGTTGACAAATTCTACAAACAAGGTCATCATCATCATGAAAGTGAAGACTTGAATGAGTTGGTGAATTTGGAAGGAAGTAGCAGAAGCAATTTTGGAGGTGAGTATGCATTAAATGACTCATTTGGGACTGTGAATGGTACCAAGAGTTTGGACCATGTGATGATGTTGGTGGATAGAGAGACAAGAACAACAACAAATGGATATTTACATGATTCAAGTTTGAGGCCAAATGACAAAAACCAAATGGGTTTTACAAGAGATTTTCTTGGGGTTGGAGATGATGATGAGTCAATGAGTAGATCGAGTTTTTTGCAGCAAGAGCTTGATGAGTTTCATGGAATGGGATCATTAGGGAATAATCTGCAGAGCCAGTTTCGTGGTGGTGGAGACTATTGCTAGAGTTTGAAATTTGAATGAAAGTGTTTAGCTCAAAGAGCTAAGAAAGTGTTGAGTTGTAAGAAGTTTAATTGAGTAAATATCTTAATCTTAAGTGGTTTGTACTCTTATTAATTAAGGGAAACACGTGAACTTAATGAGAGATTAAGGGTGCTAATTGCGGTTTTGATCGTAGTTGTGGTTACACTGCTATAAGTATGATAATGTAGGCAAATGCAGATAATGCGGCTGCAATTATTGTTGCAATAATTGAGAGACTTATAAATTTTTTGTATTGCAATTAAGATTGTGCGACTTAAAACTATGAGTACTATTATCAAATTAATAACTTGAGAACTAAAGTTTTGAAGTTACTTGAATTGATAGAGTTTGAATTCTCAATAGTTGTTGTAGAGCTATTAAATTGAACCTCGTAGACACATAATTACTTTCGGATCACACAAGTCAGATTTTTAAAAATGCTAGGCCAGATTTTTAATATAAACTTATAATAGGCTATAGGTCAGACTCGGATCTTTTAAGTTTATCTTAGGCTAAACTCAAGTCATATAAAATCTAGTCTTGCCTAGCCTATTTCCACCTCTACACATAATACGCAATAATAATTGATCTTTATTTATCTATTTATTAGAAAATATTATTATTCAAAACTAATGTATTGCATCTTTCATTCATAACATTGCTTATGCTTATTCCAAAAAGAAATTTATGTTTATTCCAACAAAAAATTGCTTATGTTTTATCCTTTTAGAAATGTGTGAGGTTTGTAAAAAAAAGTATATAAAGAGTGTTAAAACAACTAAAAAATAATTTTTTAAGATAATTTGTTTGAATTATATCACACGTGTTTGATAAGGGTCATCCTGATTTCAAACATTGATTTAAAATTTAGAAGAAAAAATTCATTTTTTAAAAATATTTGTCTGAAATTATATAGGTGCATGTTGTCTGAATTTAAACTATACACCTTTTATTTATAAAAGAAGACTCCTTACCACTACATCATACTGAAAAATACACAAAACTTTCGGAGGCCTAAATATAAACAATTTTTGTTAAATAGAGTTCTCATTTTGAGGTCAAATTTTTTAAAATTTTGGGACCAAAAACCCTAATTTTAGTGTTCTTATGGTTGGATAGACCATTTACAAATGTCATACAAATTTTAAACATCAATACGTGTTGGATATCGCGACACATACCTTTAGTAGTGTATATGGTTCAATAAATTTAATTTTATAATTTCTTATTAAACTAATGGCATTGTTGTAACTATCATTGTGATTATAGATTTCAATTAAAAAGCTACTAGTACTATTACCCAGTTAAATTGAGAACAAAGATTTTGAAGTGACTTGAATTTAGATAGACTTTAAATCCTCAATAGCTGTTGTAGACCCACTAAATTTAAGTTTTAAATTTTTTATTAAGCTTGAATGACTACTATTTTTGTATTTATTTTGAATAAAAAAATATATGAATCATATAACTCTCCTGTATACACATATATTAACAACAATCTGATACCTAAGTTTAAATTAAAAAAGTAAACTTCAAAAAAAAAGAAAACATGGTGGCTGAGATTGGTAGTTAGAGTATCCAAAGAGGTGTTGCAAAAGTGACACAGTCATGCACAGTAAACATATGGTAAATTTCACGTGTAACACAAACGATAAAGAGATCTCGTGAAGAACATTGGGACCATTGCATGTTAGAAGGGACAAAAATCCTATATAGATGAGAAATGATTCCAAAAGACACACACAGGTTGATTCTCTCACTTATGGAAGGTCCCTACCCTACACTTAATTAGTACTATATATAAAAAAATATAGTGTTCTTTCTTTGATCCATGCATGTCTTGTTTCGTAGAGGTGTAGAACCATTAGCTGGCCTTTTTCTATAATAACACTGATGAAGCCTTTCAACTTCGTACATACCATTTCATTACCTACCTGGTGGTGCTGCTGCTGGTGGCTCTCACCTATTGTCTTTCTTTATACTGTTGAGACCGTGAAATGATTTCCACTGTGAAATCAAATAATATATTGCTATATAAAGACAGATATGCTTTCTCTTGTACTTTTTCAATATATTATACTTTTTTTTTATTTAAAGGATATAGGCAGTTATGCACTAGAAGTAAAACAATTTTGCACTATTAATAAAAATCAATTTCTTTAAAATATCTTTAAGTTTATTTACTTTTATAATTTTTATTTTATTTTTGTGAATATTTTAATTAATATTTTCTAAAAAATATATCGAAAAATCCACACAGTCGGATCCAGACATTATATATTAGTGTGGCTAAACATAAAAGAAATTATAAATTAAATTATACTAAAAATACACTAATAAAAAATTCGCTTTTAATGACCGATTTAGTGACCGAAAAATTCCGGTCGCTGTAGTAACCGAATTAGTCACTAAAATTTAAATTCATGAGAAAATTTTAAGAGGTCACTAAATCAATCACTAAAATAAACCAGCCACTGATTTAGAGACCAAAATTTTGTGACCGAAATTTTAGTCACTGTAGTCACCGAATTAGTCACCAAAATTTTGTGACCGAAAATTCGTTTTCAGTGACCGAATTAGTCAACCGAAAAGTAATGATCGCTAAATCGGTCGCTAAATATTTTAGTGAGCGATTTTTAAGATTTTTCGATCTCTAATTCGGTCACTAAAAGCGAATTTTTTAGTAGTGATAATAAATAATATTGTTTAAAAGAATACATTCACAATTAAAATCGTTTACCAAATATGAGGAATTAGCAAATACGAAAGTGAGAGAGAAATTTTAGAGATGGTGACAATGTTCAAAAATCAAACTGGGTCAATCAATCAAATAGGAATCAGAAGGTCATCATTATGGTTTGATTGTTTGATTGAGTAAGCTATTAATTTTTTGAGAACCGGCCAAACCCGACGAATTAACTGCTTTCTTTTTTTTTTTCTCAGACAAAACAACACAATTTTGATAGTCTTTTTAAAAAATAAAGTTAAAATATAAAT
The DNA here is from genome assembly GCF_029867415.1 of Vicia villosa. Lineage (NCBI taxonomy): Eukaryota > Viridiplantae > Streptophyta > Magnoliopsida > Fabales > Fabaceae > Vicia > Vicia villosa. The sequence continues at coordinate 102,708,409 of NC_081184.1, read as the reverse complement.
AGACTTTGTTAAAAACTTATTTGAATTTGTATTTTGTAAACACTTATTGTTGCTAATCAGTTATTGTTACAAATGGACTTTGTTCAAAATTAATTTGAATTTATATTTTGTACTATTTTATTGTGTGTGATGATTATGTTTAGAATTTGAGTTTGAAGAATAAACTTGTAATATTATAATATTTTGATAATTTGAAATTTAGTAGGTGTTGTGATTTTTTTAGAGATGAGTCATCTATTTCGACCAATTTAATAACTATATAGTTTTATTATAAAGATTTATTTATTTAACTGAGTTATTTGGTTTTTTTTTTTTGACAAAGAGTTATTTGGTTTATTCAACTGAGTTGTTCAATTTAATCTGATTTAGTGATGTGGTTCGAACAAGGAACCAGTGATCCAGTATCCTTATGAATTTAATAATTGGTTCGATTTTTAAAATATTGAGTAGTGAGGTTTGAGAGAGAGAGAGAGATGTGAAAGATATAAGTTTGAGAAAGAGAAATAATTATTCTAAAGAAGAGAAAAATGATATATATATATATATATATATATATATATATATATATATATATATATATATATATATATATATATATATATATATATATATATATATATATATATATAAAGAAAAAAATTGGTGTGGTTTTAGCAACAATATGCCTTATAGTGCATCCGCCCCTGAGGATCCAAATGGCAACTTATCGGCCCATAAAAAATAGGTGGGGTAAAATTTTCAATCCAACACCTCTAGTTGGCCCGCCCGTCCTTGTAAAGACATGTTAATGATGAGGCGGGTTAAAAGGAGTCGGGTTGACCCCTTTTGCCATCCTTAGTAAGGAGTATAACATAAAGTTTTAAGAACATGCATGAGGGGTAATGTCTAAGAGAGCTAAATATGGAAGATAAATTCAACTTAAATTTTTCATCGGCTTTTGATCTTATTTAGTTAATACATGATTTTAAAAAAATGATGAACATCTTACCACATATAATAATTGGGATATGTTTTCAAATAGATTTCTTTCTTATTAGACTATTAGGCTAGAATATTTGTCTAGACTATAAAATTATACTTTGAGATAGTTTGACTACCTAACATAAAATTTTGGTTATATATGGATGTAAGAGTGAAGAGGAGAGCGGAGAGAAGAAGCCACACGAGAGCTCTACAAATCAAGTGGTGACATTTGAAGGGTAAAAAACAAAGGAGCTTCGTACATAAATTCTTGTATAGGGGGTTTTGGACAACCACAAGAAATGAAAATAAGCACTACTACGAAAAACACATTTCACAACGGTTGGTAAATGGATACCATCATAGTCGACCAACCGTTGTGAGGTTAGGTGTGTAGTTTAAAATCGCAGTCTATTAAGTGTTTTAGTAATCTAGATAGTGTGTTTCCTATAACAACGTTCGTGTTAAACAATCATTGTGAAATAATTCTTAAGTCTTGTGTTCGATACCCAGCAACGCCATAACACTTTACCTGTAACAATAGTTGTATTAAGCAACCGTTGTGAAATTATTTGTTTTTTTAATATTAATATTTTATTTTACAAAATTTCCAATTTCTTAACCTAAATTTTTCTGAATCGTATCAGACTAGAAACAAAAATTCACCCATTTGTGAATTGAATTAGACCAAAAAATGTATTACATCAAAGATAAAATTCCATTAAGAACCAAAAATTGTATATTACATCAAAACCTTAATGGCACATAACAACCTACAATATAAATATGATTACATCAAATAATAGTATCATGGTGTCTTGTCTCTTGATGTCTTGACTTTAAACACTCATAATTTTAAGTAATAATACTTGTTGGTAAATAACCTTAGAAATTATAACTTACAATAAATTATGAATGATGAATATAAAATACTTACTTGTTAATTTTTCATATGCCTTATTGATGATCGTTACGAATTTCATGCACATCATCTCTATTAACTTCTTCATATGTAGTAGACTCTTGCGTTGTGTAAGAAGGAGTGGAAGGAATATCAATTTTTTTTATCTCTATGAGGAATACATTTTCCTTAGATAATAATTGACCATGAGGAATATCAATTTTTTTTTATCTCTATGAGGAATATCAATTTTTTTTATCCCTATGAGGAATACAATTTATTTTGCTTGAGTAGCCATGATGAATGATTCGGTCAAATAAGTTTCCTTGCTAAGGTCAATCCGTGTGAATCTTAACTCATCAGTTTGTACACCATTGTTATTGAGAACCCATTTGCATTTAAATAAAGGCACTTTGAAAATAACATAATCAATCTCCAAAATTTCCTTAATGACACCATAGAACGTGCTAGTTGCCAAAATAGGATTCTTATCTTTCGAGCTAGATAAATACATGGATTCAACCTCAACCATAACCCCACTACTTTTCATTGTACTACAATCATCTCTTGCTTTTATATAAAAGGAAAAATTAAAAATGTCGTATGCCTTCTATGTTATCACATTAAGTTTTGACATGTACGACTATTATTTAATTATTTCTGATGCACGATCATCATTAGAAATCCTCTTATTAAACCAACTTATGAATTTCTTATTATGTTGTGTCAGCAACCACTTGTCATTCATTCGGAGACATGTTTTATTTATAATTGTTTTGTGAGTAGCTATGTAAGGTTCAACTTCACTAAAATTATTCATATTAAAATGTGCTTCAAGAACTACATCCCCAATCCACTGACTTAACATTTAAACCTTGAGTACCTCTACCTCTAAATTTGTCAGCATGACGAGACTTTGGAATTCCTATAAACTCTATTTCTGAGAAATAGTTTGAACAAAACTCAACAACTTCTTCTGTGATGTATCTTTCAACGATTAAAACTTCCACTCGGTGATGATTTTTCATATATCCTTTAAAGATCGCCATGTATCGCTCTATTGGATACACCCACCTTAAATAAACTGGACCACAAAATCTAATTTCTCTGACTAGATGAACAAGTAAGTGAACCATAATGTCAAAAATGATGGAGGAAAATATATCTCCAGTAAATTATTGCAGCCTCATCTTCTAATTTATCTAATTTTTTTAAATCAAGAACTTTATTACATATAGCATGGTAGAATAAGCACAATCTGATTATAGTTACTCTTTCATTTTTTAGAAGGATGCAACGGATAGCCACTGGTAGAAGTTATTACATCAAGACATGACAATCATGATATTTTAAGCCAATTATCTTGAGATCTTTCATTGATACAAGTTTTTTCATGTTTGATGAGTAACCTTGGGGAACTTTGATAGTATAAAAACACTCGCAAAAACATTTCTTTTTCTTTTTAGATAGAGTGTGGCAAGTCAGAGGCAAATAAGTTCTTTTTCCTCTATCTTCTGGAGCTAACTCTTGTTGTATACCCATCTCCATCATATCTAAACAGGAGTTCTTATTATCTTTAGTCTTTCCTTGAATGTTTAGAAGTGTTCCCATCCAACTATCACACACATATTTCTCCATATGCATCACATCAAGAAAATGTCTTACATCAAGGCTAGACCAGTATCGAAGATCAAAGAACACTGATTTCTTTTTCAAAAAATTACTCTCAACGAGACCCTTTTTACTCTTTTCAAAGACAACACTAAGGTGCTCTCTTTGTTGATAAACTTGATTGCTAGTTTAGGGTTTATGAGGGATTTCAAATTCCTATTATCCGTTAAAAGCCTTCCGTAATTTACGAAAAGGATGATTGGATTTTAAAAACTTTCGATGCTTAAGTTAAACGGTCTTTTTCCAAAATCAAAATGGTGAAAACATGTATTAGATTCACATATAAGACACACATTATGTCCTTTAACACTATCCAACCAAATTACCATATGTAGGAAATTCATTGCTTGACTATCAGATGAACACTTCTTCACATTTCAACTTTGTTTGTCTAGAGTCCAAAGTCCAAAGTCTGCTTTTCCCAACATTGTCCAAAGTCCAGAGTTTGCTTTCATTATCTTGAGATTCTGCACACTTAATGAAACTATTAGTGTACAATATTGTTCTATGTACTTTGTTATCATTAAAACATAAGGATTGAAGATGATGAATGTTGTAGCGGTAAAGCGGTAAGAAAAAAGTAATAGGTATTATTTATTACCGGGTGATATAGGTTATATCGTATTGTAGTCCCCGGAGATTGGTACAGAAAAACTGTCGTTCGACTATCTCGCGTTCTAAGTTTCATGATTTGGGTGCAAAAAGGTAAATGCGGGAAAAGTAAATAAAAGCAAATAAAAAATCTATCGTAGCTTAAGAGAATTCAGTCTGGAATCGTATTTCTACTTAACTCTTCGAATACTTAAATCTGAAGATCTATCGCTCAACACTCACAATACGCATCAAAATCACCAGGCATCATTCGAGACGCCATATTAATGTCCATTTCTGCAACACCGACGAAAGCTCAACCGTACTATTCACATCAGCGATTTCTCCACCGACACAAGCAACACAGAGGCATTAAAATAGATACCCATTATGGTTATTAGCTCTAAATCCGTGTTTAAAACCTAGAAACTAACATATATAATTCCTAATCAAGATCTATGATGTTTATTTTTGCAACAACACAAACCCGAAACATTTAAGCAAAAAGATCAAGAACAACAACAATGATGATTTGTAAAGCGAATATTTAAAGGATCTCAAGATCAACAAATATACATACAAGAGAGCAAAAATATATATACAAACCCCACCATAGGAATGGGTCATAGGGAAGAAGAAGAAAAAGCGGAAACTTCTCGTGTTTGTCGGCACAATCAGAGACCAGTCGAGCTAAATCGACATGATGAGACACCCAATAGTGTTGCTTGAACCTATAAACTACAAATAATGGACCAGAGCTCAACTTTGTCCAAGAAGAGGTGATAAAAACCTAAAAACAGAAAGCTGAACTATTTATACAAAAACAGAATTTCGCAGTGGGCGCGGCGCGCCCTAAGTCGCCGCGGCGCCCGCTGTACTAAATGTACCAAACGGCCCTAGCGCGCGACGCACCCTAAGTTCTGCCAAAATTATTTCCTTTCGCTCCTACAGCGTGCGACGCGCCCTCTAGCGCGCGACGCTCCCTACACCAGAACAACATCTTTATTTCTCAAAACACCCTCACAGTCGTGTCTTCGACACTTTATTCCTTGAGGCTCCGACAACGCAGAAAAACCTACAAAAATACAACAAAACTCTCAAACGGTACATATTTATACGAAAACATAATAAAACTCAAAGTATACGAATTTACACAAAAACGGGGAATTATTCACACGATATTAACAAAAAGTATCGATAAGTGCCACTATTTACATACACAAAATAACTACATTTTGGCACTTATCAAACTCTCCCCAACTTGAATTTGTTTGTCCTCAAACAAGGCCAAACACTCAAAGAATCAAAAGTAAAAATCCAAAGAATCAAGAATCAACAAAGTTTAGAAAACGAAACAATTGCACAGTTCAAACAAAAACGTACGAACAAAGGAAATACTTACCACAATCCTACAACGATAACATGAAAACGAAACAAATCATAAGTACAAAAATCATACAAAACATTCTAAAACAAAACAAGCTCAATCACGAATCACGCCTAGTAAAAATTTATCGGTAGATGAAAAACACCGAAAGTGATAACTTTGACACACACCCGACAAACTTACAAACAATAGACAAAATTATGCACTCATCCAATAACAGTATTAAAAATGCAACTGCACGAATCACAAGGGCTTTAAAGGTTATAATGTGGCTCGGTTAACAAACAAGTGATAAGTCTTAAAGCTAATCGTAATAAAAACTTACCTTAACCTAAGGGAATAATTACTTCCACAAAGTTTCAAAAAATAAAATTTCAATTCAACTTTCTTCTTCATCAAAAGTTATCAAACCAACACAAAACTTATTAGCACAAATCTTATTCAACTCTTTTTGTTATTTTCTTTTTCAAACTCTTTCTCTTTTTCTTTTTTTTCTTTCTTTTTCATACTTTTTTTCTTTTCTTTTTCTTTCCACAACTTCATACCAATCACAATATAAATGGGCAACATCCTCTCCCCAAATTGAATTCAACCACAATATAAAGTGAATACTCCCTACTTTTTAAGGCAAGGTAGAAATTCAAACTATAAATCATAGTTGAGGGTTCAAGAAAAATGATAATCAAAATCCATCAAAAATGTGAATTATTGGGTCAAGTTCAAAAACAAAATGGACAATGACAAAAAGGCTCAAAGGGGTTACTAATGGTCACACACTCACAAGGTGAATTGACATTTGGCTATGGTAGTTGTGCTCAAAATCAAACAATTGCCTTGATCACTTTCATGCATTTACAAGAAATGATGGTCACTCGCATATGCACACAATGGAAAGCCACCTCACATTTATGGTAAAAAGGGAAAACTAATTCTGATTCAAGTCATGAGCAAGTTATGCAAAAAGAATGAGTAATATGAAATTTGTACAAATGAAAAGTCTCCTAAACATGTTATGCTATAGAAAGCGATAAACGAGTACCTTGCTACGTAAAATTTTGAATAATCATTATCGCACAACCGGCATGTTGAATCAATCAAAATTGGAGAATTAACAAATGTGACTTCAAGTAATCGGGCCAAAATTTGAATCTAAACAACAACAAAAGAATTAAAATTATAACTATAAAATACAATACTATAAAGCCTTGGTGTAAGTGGGAAAAAGACGAGCCGAGTGAACCATTAAAAAGAGTTCACTGGCCAAAAGCCACTGGGCGCGCGACGCGCCTTTAAGACCGCGCGACACGCTCTACACCAGAAAAATAGAATCAGTCTAGAAAACCAGAATTTCCAGTGCAGCCTCCACTTATCACCTACACTACTCGTTTACAGAAAAACAAAAAAATAAAACCGTTGGGGTGCCTCCCAACAAGCGCTCATTTTACGTCGTTAGCTCGACGCCTTTATTATGCACGGTAGTAGCTTCCCCTACGATACGTGTTAAAAGGGTAAGTACTTCCTTTATGGTTTCCTCAGGGATTGATGCGATACTACCGCCGTACTACAGTTTATTGTATTTTGAGTTAAGGTTTTGAAAGGGTTTAGTGTCATAAGATGTAAAGATCATGAAAAGTAATTAAAGACAATAAAATAGGGTTTAAAAATGATTTGGTAAAACTGTGTCAAGATTAGTTTTCATTAGCTTGCTTTGTATATACTCTGATGATCATGTATATGAACATATTAATGATTAATACAACCACGTATCCTCTCGATACCGTTTATCTCTAAAGCAATATCGTGAATGTTATCATATTAACTGTCAGATGATCTCTCATACCGACAATTAACATAATAATATTTAAAATTTGATACAAGTTATTATCAACTCATAAATCTATCTCTAGAGTTTGTTTATTGATAGTTGAATATCCTTTAGGTCAAGATTTGAAACACATCTCTCAAAAGTGTATCAAAACAACATATAAACATGAATAACAAAGATATTCACCATATATTAATCATCAACAAGGTTCATATACAAAAGATCAAACTAAATACATACTATACAAGCTAATTACCTCTAATCTTGACACATGAGAAGTTTAGCTCTCCATAGCTTCAACAACAAACATCAATACAAGATCTCCTAGCATAAAAATCCAAAGATGATGAAGAAAAATGCTTGAGAAATCTTGAATGATTTATGAGTTTTTCTCTTCTTCTCTTGCCCTAGAATGTGTGTGGTTGGTAAGAATGAGAAAAAGATAAGATTCTCCCTCAAAATATCTCTAAGTGCCTAAAAGTAGCACACTTCAAAAAGTAACCCCGCTTAGCGCACAAACGGCCGCTAAGCGGACAAGCAAAAATATCTTCTGCCACGCAAGGGTCTGCTAAGCGGAATGAGGCCGCTTAGTGGAGCTGAAAACATGATGCCACTGGAAAGCCGCTGGAAAGCCGCTTAGCGGACCTTGCTGAACAAAAATTCTCCCTTGCCTCTTGAAAGCGCACTAGACCACCGCTTAGCGGCCCTTGCTCAACATCACTTCTTCAAAAAGGCCTTCAAACTTGCTCCAAAGTGACATCTTACCCATCTAAAATCCAAAGCTTTCACACAATGCATAATACCTTCAAAACACATGAGAAAAACTTGTAAATAACATATTTACTACTAAAACTCGATTTTATTTATTTACACGATTATAAACGCAATTGACTCAAAAATAAGGAGAAGAGTTATCGAAATACCACAAAAGTAATTACCAAACTATCCACATTTTGGATTGTAACCATACGCCAACGCTTTCGCCTCAACGCAACCTAAAGAAAATGTCCTAACTACACACTTGAACAAACGTTACGAAACGATAACAGTTTACAACAAAAAATAAACAACACATATGTGCACATACTTAAACAATAAGAAAAACACAATTTACAACGGATTGGTGAAATGACTAAACAAGTTGAAAAGTGAAGATATGTAATTTTAAGAGCTAATCCAAGTTCAACTTGTTTAGTAAGTTCAACAAACAAAACGAAACAAGTATAACTATACAAGTATACAAGTATGTGTCTATGCACAAAATATATGATATGGACATATTTATGAAACTTAAAACGTGAAACCTTCGCAATGCGATTAATCTCAAAACCAATCCCTGGCAACGACATCATTTTGTTGTAGCGGTAAAGCGGAAAGTAAAAAGTAATAGGTATTATTTATTACCGGGTGATATAGGTTATATCGTATCATAGACCATAGAGATTGATAGAGAAAAACGGTCGTTCGACTATCTCGCGTTCTAAGTTTTCATGATTTGGGTGCGGAAAGGTAAATGCGGGAAAAGTAAATAAAAACAAATAAACAATCTAGTGTAGCTTAAGAGAATTCAGTCTAGAATCGTATTTCTACTTAACCCGTCGAATACTTAAATCTGAAGATTTATCGCTCAACACTCATAATACGCATCAAAATCACCAGGCATCATTCGAGATGCCACATCAATGTTCATTTCTGCAACACCGACGAAAGCTCAACCGTACTATTCACATCGGCGATTTCTCCATCGACACAAACAACACAGAGGCATTAAAATCGATACCCATTATGGTTATTAGCTCAAAATCCATGTCTGAAACCTATAAACTAACAGATATAATTCCTAATCAAGTCCTATGATGTCCATTTCTGCAAAAACACAAATCCGAAGCATTTAAGCAAAAAGATCAAGAACAACAACAATGATGATTTGTAAAGCGAATATATAAGCGATCCAAGATCAACAAATATAAATACAAGGGAGGAAAATATATATACAAACCCCACCAATGGAATGGGTCACAGAGAACAAGAAGAACAAGCGGAAACTTCTCGTGTTTGTCGGCACAATCGGAGACCACCCAAGCTAAATCGACATGATGAGACACCCAATAGTGTTGCTTGAACCTATAAACTACAAATAATGGACCAGAGCTCAACTTTGTCCAAGAAGAGGTGATAAAAACCTAAAAACACAAAGCTGAACTATTTATACAAAAATAAAATTTCGCAGTGGGCGCGGCGCGCCCTAAGTCGGCGCGACACGCCCTGTACTAAATGTACCAAAACGCCCTAGCGCACGACGCGCTCTAAGTCGGCGCGAGTCACCCTAAATTCTGCCAACATTATTTCCTTTTGCTCCTATAGCGCACGACGCGCCCTACACCAGAACAACAACTTTATTTCTCAAAACGCCCTCACAGCCGTGTCTTTGACACTTTATTCCTCGAGGCTCCGACAACGCAGAAAAACCTACAAAAATACAACAAAACTATCAAACGGTACATATTTACACGAAAACGTAATAAAACTCAAAGTATACGAATTTACACAAAAACAGGGAATTATTCACACGAGATTAACAAAAAGTATCGATAAGTGCCACTATTTATATACACAAAATAACTACATTTTGGCACTTATCAATAAACCAAACTTTTTCCAACATATGATGCAATCAGTGTTATCATTATCCCCTCTATCTAGAGATCCATGAGCCCTTGATTCCTTAGTACCTTGTTTCTCCAAATTGTGTCCTCTAGATCCATTGATGTGATTTTCGGGGTCAATACTATATTGTAAATAATTTGTATCCATTTTTAGTCCTCTGACCAATGTGTCTGATGGGTCTGTAACGTATAGCCTAAATATAGTATTGCAAGTGCACAACCTATCGAAGTAATATAAAAGATTATCGAACCACAGAGACCAATTGTCAATCTATCAACACTATTTTTAAGGTGCTTATCTAAGGTGAACAGGAATAGTGTGGTGAGTGCAGTGCAACAAGGTAAGTGAGCGGAGTAAATAACAGTTTAAAGCGATAGGTTGGAATGTAAATCATGAAACCAGACTATGTTCTAGACATGCATCAGTGAAACAACTCATGGGGCAGTATTCTCTGTTCGTAGCAAAGAACCAATTTAACAGGAACTTGTAGTTTTTGGCTACTAAGAACCGAATTTACTCTTTAATTTAACTTCCTTTATTGTCACATATAAAGGGTGCCTTCCGCGTTAAAGCGGTAAATTTATTTTTAAGAAATTGATAGTTTTGACTTAATAGAAAAGTGATTTTACTTGGAAAGATTAACTTAAAGAGACTCTTGGCTTTTGACCAAGAGTCAGATTTCAAACCTACAAACGCATCCGAAAATAGTTTCAAAATTGTTTTCTAAAAAGAGTTAATGATTCCTATTTAACCAACCAAATCGCTTTTGCTTCTTTTGCTTGGTTAAATAATAATCAAGTCTATCTTTGATATGGACGGCTTTCGATCTTACCCAATAAATTTTTTAAGCACAATTTGACTTAAGTTAAAAGTAAAACATCCCCGGAGTATTTTCACTAACGCGACAATTAGAACACAGACATGATCACAATCATTACATTCAAACCTTTATGATTTAGCCAGACATTGTAATTGCGAGTCTATAACACATGTAGACTATGGTAAGTGCGAGTAATAAAAGGGTGCGAGTCTATAACATTTGTAGATTATGGTAAGAGCATTTAGAGTCTATAAAACTTGTAGACTATGGTAAGAGCATTTAGAGTCTATAACACATGTAGACTATGGTAAGAGCATTTAGAGTCTATAAAACTTATAGACTATGGTAAGAGCAAGAAAATAAATAAAGCAAGTAAATTGAACCTTACTCCGATCGGAGATTGAATATTGATACAAAGTGAAGGCTGGTATGATAAACTTCAACCAAAGTGCTCCAAAACTAGATTACAACTCAATCTACACCGTAGTAACTCCCCGATGTGAAGAGGTTACTACTTTACATATACTGATGGTATATGGCTTAAGTTTGTACTAAGCTTGGATAAAAAAACGAAAAATGAAAAACTAAACTATATATAGTGGATTCTGGATCAGCGTAAAGACAGGAGTGCCCCTCAACTCCTTTTGAGCGGGAGTCTTTTTGTGAAGGCCGCGGGCGAGGCAGCTCCACCGCGGGCACGGTGAGGAGTAACGGACATGATCGTGTGATCGTGGCATTTGGCTCCATCATGAAGTGGGCCATGTCATCGCGTCCCCTATAGCCGGCGCGGTGCAGAACGCCATAAGTGCATTTCTTCTTGAAAAAGCCTTATTTTCCTGGCGTTTTGGCTCGTTTCTTCACTAGAGGCTTCGAAAGGTCAAGAATCCTGAAAACAAAGGAAATACAAGCCTAATACGAGATAAAGATAATAAAAACTAAGGAAAACATGTGATATTCGAGCCAGAAGCATAATGCGATTCAGTGTGATCAAATCCTCCCACACTTAGACTCTTGCTTGTCCTCAAGCAACAACTCTCAAAAGTAGATAAAGGGAAGTTATGGTGTTTACAGGTTTTGGGCAAAGAGGGCTTCTAAGTTCAAGTAAAGGTGTGTTGCTAGGCACTAGCTATCCGAACTAAAGGTATCATGGTAACACTAAACGCGAGAACGCGAACATAAGCCTCATGAGTATGCAGACTGACCCCTAAAATCCTACTATGCTAAAACTCTTTTTGGTACGAGGTCCTTTTTCATTCAGGCGCAATCACATTAAGCCCGTTATCCGTACGTACTCATGGTATAGTGACCGGTTAGTGATTCTGATATCAAGTAACGGGACTTTGGTACAAGAGTTGGTGTAACCCCTTTTATTTCACCCACTTGAAGTTGCGGGGGATCAGACCGTAGTCCTCCCTACCAAGTCCAGCACCAGATACCTCTGGATCAACTACAACGGGTGTGCCTTTTATAATTTTTTCTTTGTTTTTATTGATGCTTACAACAATCTCGAGTTAGGTAATCTTGTGAGGGTCACCCAACTCATAGTTGCACACACACACACACATATATATATATATATATATATATATATATATATATATATATATATATATATACTTTTTTTTCTTTTTTTAGGCAATGGAGATCATTCACTTATATTCATCGATCCTATACTTAGAGCATGCTTAGGTCGGAGCCGACTGCTAAGATAAACTACTTAAGGATCTATATGTACATATTTTCAAGTCATAGCACAATGGGAAGAAAAAGGGTCTAATCTAACTATTTCATAAAGCTTAAGGTGCTAAAACAATAACAATTTTTCGAAAAAACGAGTGCCTAAAACAAAATAAACTCTATCCAGAACCTGTCTCATAGCCCAAATCCTTAAAAACAACCATAATTTCCTTTGAAAAAGTAAAATTTTGTAAGTCTAAAAAGTGGGGGGGTATACACTATGCATAAGGACTCATCTATCACATGCATTTTATTATTAACTAAGAAAAAAACATACTGAAGGGAAATGAAAGCGATAAATGCTCCTCCCACACTTAAATCGGACATTGTCCCCAATGTTCCAAGATAAGGCAGGTAGGAGGTACCTGAAAATGCTAGTGGGGGCCACTAGCTCCCTCACCGTCCTGGTCGGTACGGTCGGAACGGCGGCTACGACTACGGCGGCGGCGCTCTCTTCCCAATGCTAGCTGCTCCATCCTCTCTTTCAAAACGACATTTTCTGCTTGTAGCTATTGTGTCCTACCAAGGAGGGTACCTTGGGTAGCTTCCATCAGGCGGAAGTGACTAACATATGTTGTCTGATGACGGTGCTGCTCATTCTGGAAAGCCAGTTGACTTTCCATAATGGTTTGCAGAGAGCGGGCATTCTACACTTGGGATGCTTGCATGAAGGCCATGTTGTCAGCGGCCTGTTGCTGTATGGTTGCAAGGAGGGTATCCCTCTGGGCCTCTCGGGCCATGAGCTCACGCCACATGTCCTCAGTGACATGGAAAGTGGGAGCGGTACCTGCATGAGGGTTAGAAGAAGAGGGTGCAGTGTGTGATGGTGAAAAGTGGGGTGGTTCCTCCGTACGGTAGTCGAACTTATCATCGGTGTTGTTACCCTCATCTGTAGGTAGATTTGGGGGAAACGGACCAATAAAATATGGGGCATTTATATCGTAGGTCCAGTTGCGCTCAAATCTGATATCAGTGCGACGGGTACAAGGCATAACAACACATGGTACGGCGGCAACACCAACCATAAGGTAATAACCACCTTCCCGCCTCGTCTTGGACAAACGCATATCTTTTAAAAACTTAAGGTTTGCAATACGAGGGGAAGTGGGTCGAGAGTGGCAAGCTCGGTGTCAAAACCAATGGCACGAGCAATAGTGGTAATCAAGCCACCAAAGGAAATCGGTCCTCCCTTCCTTACAACATGGTGCATATGGGCAATCATAAACGGGTCCGGATTCACTTTGGTGTCCGCTAGGCAACTCTGCATGATAATTAGTTCCTTAGCATTCACTTTGTTCGGGTTCTCCCGAGCAAAGATGGTGGATGCTAAAAGGAAACGGAAGACGCGAAGGGCAGGATTGTGGATATGCGAAGCAAGTAGGCCATCAAAAGAGTTTGCATTTTGAGTAGTGATTCTGGCCCAAAATGCTTCGAATGCCCAATCCGTGTCCAGGGGTGCTTCACAAATGACACCCTCCCTATAAGGAAACCCTAACAAGGCTGCTAGACCGTCGGTGGAGTAGTCATATTCAACATTAAACATTCTAAATTTGACTCCACCTACGGTACTAGCAGTGTTAGGCGAGACGTTATATGTTAAGGAACTTAGAAATTCGCACGTCAGCCTAGGGAAGGTGGGTGCTTGTGTGGCAAAGATATCATGCATGCCTAGTTTATCTAAAAGGAAGAAAACACTATGGTATATGCCTAAAGAGTAGAGAGAGTTTTCATCGATATACCTTGTAGAGTGGATGGGTGTAGTTGTCAACCTTTCGAGTAGTTGACGTTGCTTGTCGCCATGCTTGCCTTCTCGCAAAATGTAGTCTTGGTATTCCATGGGATCTTTTTGAAAATGGATGCAAAGAGAGTAGGAAGGTTATGGAGTGTAGAGATGGAGAAGGTGTGAGAAAGAAAGTAGAAGAGAGGGGGTATTTATAGGTGGTGGAAGAAAGTGGTGGTTGATGAGTATTTATGGTGGAAATTAATGTGGTGGAGTGGTTATGGATTATAATGGGAGTTATGGGGGATTAGGAATGGTAGAGAATTGGATTGGAAATGGAAAAGGGGAAGAATGGTGTGGTTTTCGAGCAACTAGCCGTTAGGTGACCGTTACGTCACGCGGCCGCGGCAGGCTCACCGCGGGCGCGGCAAGTTGAAAACTGGCTGGATTGGTTCTGTCTCCTTGGGCCTTTGGGCTTCTTCTCTTGCATCATTTCTCATATCTTGGGGGTGTACCTAGCATATGTATTTTTTGTAGAATATATATATATATATATATATATATATATATATATATATATATATATATATATATATGTGTGTGTGTGTGTGTGTGTGTGTATATTTGCATATATATATATATATATATATGTGTGTGTTATATAGGGGACGACTCAAGTGAGAACACTTGGTTATTATGAGAAATGAGAACAATGAATCTAGACCATTAGATTTGATTTTAATGGACTGGATTGGTTTCTCTTTCCATGTTGATTTAAAATAAATATTAAGGATCATGGAAAGAGAAACCAATCCAGTCCATTAAAATCAAATCTAATGGTCTAGATTCATTGTTCTCATTTCTCATAATAACCAAGTGTTCTCACTTGAGTCGTCCCCTATATATATATATATATATATATATATATATATATATATATATATATATATATATATATATATATATATATATATATATATATACAAGCACGGACGTCAGGTCACCATAATGTAGATAGTGCATGAAATATGAAATGCAACAAGTGTACCAACAAAACTGAAAGGGAAAAACAACAGAAGGGAAGTCATATATATATATATATATATATATATATATATATATATATATATATATATATATATATATATATATATATATATATATAAAGAAACAAGAGATCTCGTGAACAACATAGATCTATCACCAACCAGGAGGACGCCCTGCAGGAAGGTCTGGACCATGTAACTCGGTCAACTGGCGCCGCATCTCTGCCACCTCGTGAGCTAGATCATCTAACTCACCAGCAAAGGAGGCATCATTCAGCTCCAATTGTAAATGAAGGTCGGCCACCTCATTCCGGAGCGTGGCTATCTCGGTACGCATGGCGATCAATAGAGTGCGGATATCAGGTTCCTGCAAGTTGAGGTTGTTAGTAAGAACAGTAGTGTGTACTCAGGGACGGGATCCTCAGGTTCGGGGGTATACTCAGGAACAGGGTCTTCAGGGCCGGGGGTGTACTCAAGAATCGGATCCTCTGGTGTAGAATAGGATGTCTTGCCCCAACCGTCCACAGAATACTTAGTTGGCAGGGTTGGAAACACATGTCATCAGGGGGTCAGGTAGGGTAAAGGTGTAAACTGTATGATTGTCTATGAGCAACCTGTGCTGATAAGGATGGAAGGAGGCTCTCCTCATGAGTCCACGGTCCATACAGAAGTCTAGATCCAGAAAGGTGTACCCATAGTAAGGAGTCAGCTGAAATAACATCCTGTCCAAGCCTAGAGCAGAAGCTATCTGTGTCACATTCCCTCCGGAATGTATGAAACCTGCGGTGGATCTAGCGGTCTGGTCTAAGCTCTCTATCAGAAAACCTCCACTAGCGATGGGTCTGGACTGGCTAGCACAATATAGGAACAAGACCTCCTCAGCAGTGACTAGGTGGTCACCATAGCTCCTCCCAAAGAAAGTGTGGTAAAGGATCATCTCAAAGTACCAGAAAGCTGGGTTATGGATCTTCCTCGACAGCTGGGCAGAAGGGTCAAGGCTAGTTCCATCAGTAATATCCTGCCAAAACTTGTCAATATCCCTTCTCAGAAAGTAATTCAGTGGCATCTAAGTAATGGCAGTCGGCCCAGTTTGGAAACCAAGTAAATCCCCAAACTCCTTGATGTTCAGGGTGTACTCGGTGCCAAACATCCGGAAGTTAATCTGTCCTCGGCCATCTCTTTCACCCACCCATGGGTTATAGTCTAAGGAACTAAGGAACTCTAAAGTAAGGTTCCTGTAGGTCTTGTGGACATCGTCAGCATAATCATTCTAGCCAAGTTGGTTGCACAGATACCTGATACTCGGCTCAATCCCGAGTGCTCTCATGCAGCTCTGATCGGGGTACCTAGTGGGTACCATAGGTCTAGCGGATAAAGCGGTAAAACGGGCTCTCTGCGCCTCATCCCTGAAAATCACAACCATACCATCGAGGTAATTCATCCTAAAAATCAGAAAACACGAGAAATTAGTTCAGATAATATATATACATATGTACTAAAAACAAAATAAAAGTAAAAATAAACCATGGGTTGCCTCCCACGCAGCGCTCGTTTAACGTCATTAGCTTGACGGTTAGATCTTACTTTATGTAGGTATTGGAGAGTCTATCAGAATATGACTAGAGTAACCAACGGGCAGATCTCCCCCTTTGTACAGCTTCAGTCTTTGTCCATTTACCACAAACGGGGCACATGAATCATTCTTAATTTCTACTGCTCCTGACCGTAGAACTTTCGAAACTTCAAATGGACCTGTCCATCGTGAGCGAAGCTTACCAGGGAAGAAACCTAGTCTTGAATCGAATAGGAGGACTGGGTCGCCAATGTTGAAATCTTTCTTTATGATCTTCTTGTCATGCCTTATCTAGGTTCTTTCCTTGTAAATGATGGCATTCTCGTACGCATTTAAGCGGAGTTCTTCCAACTTATGGATATCCAGAATATGTTTCTCTCCGACCTTCAAGTAATCTAAGTTCAAGGTTTTAATTGCCCAATAGGCCTTATGTTCCAATTCAAAAGGTAAATGACAGGACTTTCCGTAGACCAATTGATAAGGGGTTGTTCTAATAGGGGTTTTATAGGCCGTTCGGTAGGCCCATAGAGCGTCTCTAAGTTTTGCTAACCAATCTTTTCTAGACAATGATACAGGTTTCTCCAAGATCTGCTTAATTTCCCTATTCGACACTTCCACTTGGCCACTAGTTTGAGGGTGATATGGTGTTGCCACTCTATGTTTTACTCCATACTTACTTAGAAGTTTGTTGAATATCTTAGATATAAAGTGTGATCCTCCATCCCTTATGACTAACCTCGGAGTTTCAAACCTAGGGAAAATGATATTCTTGAATAGTTTGACAACTACCTTGGTATCATTTGTGGGTGATGCAACAGCTTCGATCCACTTTGAGACGTAGTCAACGGCTACTAGGATGTACTTATTACCCATCGAGGAAGGGAAGGGTCCCATGAAATCAATACCCCAAACGTCGAATAATTCTACTTCTTGGATGTTACTCAAAGGCATTTCGTCACGTCTTGAGATGTTCCCAATGCGTTGGCATCGGTCACATTTTGAAATGTAAGCGTGGACATCGCGCCAAACTGTAGACCAATAAAGACCATCTTGGAAAATCTTGACGTATGTCTTAGACGTTCTTGCATGTCCGCCATAAGGGGCAGCATGGCAGTGTTCGATGACGTTGCCTACTTCTTCTTCTGGCACACATCGTCTGAAGATATTATCTATTCCCCTTTTAAATAGGAGGGGTTCGTCCCTGTTTACGGTGATTTCCGGTAAACAACCGCTAGTCTTCCAAACTATAATAAATACGATTTGGTTACTCGCAGGATCGACTAGATTGATCCTAGGACATAGTCAAAAAGGTTGTTACTCATGATAGTTCGAATCATGTCTATGGTTGGCTTGTCTCGAAATAAGAAATGCTTAATCAAAGAAATAAAGATTAACAATCACCTTGTTATACACGTAAATACAACATCAGCGAAAGGTAAGATAAAGATAAAATATAAGACAAAAACTGTAAAGTGCAAGAATCTTAAAGTGTAGAGACTTAAATGCTTCGAAACTAAATAGAATGAAAATAAAGAGTGCAAGAATGTAAATGACAGAAAGTAAACGAAATGCAATAATATCAAAAGATACTTGAATAACGAAAGGTACAAAGGTATTTAAAATGGTGTTGGTGTCATACGTACATTTCTCAGCGAAACTCATTCTCTTAACACTTGATACTTGAGCAATATGTGAGTGATTTGTACAAAATGAACACCCGGAATCCTAATACTAAGACCCTTATTTATACTAAATTTGACCCTAACGGTCCTACACTAATCTGATGCCACGTTACTCCCGAGAATCCTTGGGATGCCATCTGTCTTTGTGCAGTTATAAAAACTACTTCGAAATTCAAATCCTCCCGCCTGAATCCTCTTTCGACGCGTGGCAACGTAATCAGAATCGAGAATGCCACGAAAATACGTTAAGCTTCATTACTTTATATATTTCGTAAAAACGTCTAAGTCTCCAAAGATGATTCCTTTCGAATTTAACTTTAGTGCTAACTGTCTCCGCTCCAACTTAAACCATCATTCTCGAACATGGCCATCAGTAGCCATTTTTTACCCAAAAAGATGGTCATCGGTAACCATCTTCCTTCAAATTTCAAACCTTCGAAGAATATTTTTTCCAAACGAAATCTTCAGCTAACAAATTGCCCCCAATAAATGCCTGTTTCGAAAACAAGAAAAATAGGCGTTTCTTGTTATAATAAGATTTCGTTTTACTTACTTCTTAGAGTTCCAAGACTATTGACTGACGTCATAATCATTTATGACTCCGTTTCCAAAACGTCTTGTCATTTTCAAAGATGTCTTCTCATAACTTACATTCCCACGTTCTGGTCTTACTTCATGATCATTACTCCTATATACTAGGAGTAAAGCTAATAATTATTCGACCGCCGTTGGATTAAATCAACGCCTGCCGCGTGTCTCTTGGCTTTTACCCAAAAGATTTGAAAGGGTTTCCGTTAAACCTTTAAATACTTGAACTTCCACCTCCATATAACTTTCACTTCTATCTCCTCATTCTCTTCACAGAAAAGAACATCTTCGGTTACATTCAAACCCATTTCCCAAATCAAATTTACCCATGGCGTCTTCTTCAAATGTTCTTCAACCTGTTCTAAAACTTCAAAATCCTATGCAGACAGGGGATCAAGAACACATACCAAATCCAAATACTGCAGAGGCGCGCGCCATCTATGCTTCTCAGGTAATCATTCCCTTTGAACTTTCAGGAAAAACTCATGCCTTCATGGGTCCTTTATCAGGAGAAAATAACTCCTCTTTGAATAAATTGTTTCCTGCTTATTACAAGACTAGGCCTTTAGTTAGCAAGAATAAGATAGACGATGAAGGCCACCCAGTCTCAGCAAACCCTGATAGCCCAACAGAGACCTCAATTGAAACTCCTTTGGCCTTAGAAAAAATTAGGTTAAACTATGTAACCAATTTTGTGAAAGTCTTTAGGTCAATCCCATTAGCAAAGGATCCTGACCTGTATTATGCTTGGCTAACAAAGGTAGAAAAGCAAAAACCGCCTTTCTGGAAACAACTAGGGATTTACGATTTAATCCAATTATCCAAAACAGGTTTAGAATATAACCAAACCATGTTAGTAGCGTCAGTTTACTTCTGGGATGCTTCTCACAATACTTTTCACCTTCCATGCGGGATGGTTACCCCTACCCTCTTCGATGTAGCTGCTATTACAGGGCTTCGACCAACTGGGGAAACCTTCGACCCTAATTTCATGGATACTGACACCATTAATTTTAACGAAGCAATAGTCACCTATACTGCCTTCATTCAACAATACCATAATGAAACGGACCCAGACATTTCTGACGAAGAACACATAGCGTTTCTAGCACTTTGGCTCTCGAGATGTGTCTTTTGCTCTAGGTCCATACAAGTAGCAAAAAGATATCTTTGCATGGCTAACCAGCTAAATGCTGGGATAAAGTTAAACCTAGGCCAGTTAATCCTAGGATTTCTTTATGAGAATCTTGGTGAGGCAACGGACCTTGTTAAGAACTACAAAACAGGGTCTCTTCTTTTCGCTGGTCCTTTCTGGCTGTTGCAACTATGGCTTAATGCCACTTTCGAGGCTCACCTCCCATATAAAAATGTCGTGGATGAAGAAAGTGAAGCCATAAAGGATCGAACATTGGCTTACCTAACTCCAAAGGAAGAAAGTGGAAAACTTCGTGAAACTTTCCTGGCATTCATGATGATGTTCGCTGAACGTCATCAATTCACTCCTTCGATGGCTCCATTCGTACAACGTAAGGTGGGTCCCGAATGGTTTACTCGAGAATTTCCAGCCACTTCTCCTGATCAACAAGCTGAATCTATGGCCATCTGGGAGGCTTTCCTCACCCCGAAGCTGTTATATCACCGACTTCGATCTCCAAAAAGTCATTGCTGTCTCCTCTGCTATCAACCGAATCTGGTTTCAAGATAATCTGGGCTGGTTCAACTCAAACCGAAGTGTTTGTATGACAAAAGGAATCACATGTGTCTACACACTTCGCATCTGACAGAAGATAAATATGAATCAAAAATCTCCCGATATGTTGGCATCACCACTTTGTCTCCTATTTCCTTCGAGCCTGCTTTTTATTCTACCATAGATTTTCATCAATGGTGGACAGATTATTATTCTACGCAAATCTTCGATGCTGACAGCCTTACTCGGGAACTAATTGCAGCTTTTGCTGATGTGCAGGAGAATATCCAGAAAGGTACTTCAACTCATATTAAAGAAATTCAAGCATTTCAAAAGTTCTTTGAAACTATCTACAGGCCTGATGACCTTAGTCGGACCGTTCGCGAGGCTGCGGTTACTTTACGTGAAAACATTTCTGCTAAACTGGATAAGTTGAAACTGCCCCCGCCTGTTCGACCAGAACTGCGTTATGAAGGGGCTTTCAAACTTAATCCTCCAAAATTCCCTCCACTGCCAAGTGCTGATTTTGGTGTGGCTTTAAGTCCTCCTTTTCCAGACTGGTTTGTGTGTGGAAATCCTATGAAAATTCTTCAGGAACAAACTAAAAAACGCGCTGAACGAGTGATCCCGACTAAGCATACCTTGGATACTTTCAAAGGACATCTTCATATAGATATTGAGCATGTCCGCGTTTTGACTCCAATGCCTGAAGGTTGGGGTTTAGATAATCCTTCGACTAATTCCCCCTTTTTCATTGAAATACTAATTTATATTTTGTTCACAGCTGTTGCCCGAAAGAGACAAATCAAGGAAGCCCCTGTACAAAAGGGTTTTGGGACTTCGAGAATTACCAGGGCGAGTGGGAGTGATTCTGTCACCACTGGCAAAAAACCTACGGTACATGGATCCCTTATATTTTAGCTTGTAAAATTTAATGAATGTCACTCACTTGGTTTTAATATGTACTTCAGAGCTCGAAACCTCCAGCGCATTCAAAACGAAAAAACTCCTCCAACAGCCGACTCAGATGATGAAGATAAATCTCCTCCTCGCACCAGACAAACGATAAAGAAAAGACAAAAAGCTGCTACCCCTTCAGCCAAAGGAAAGGGATCTGGGACTTCGAAGCTCACCTCTTCGAGTGACAAGGTGTCTTCCGAGGACTCTTCCTTGAAGGCCGCTAGCACTATCCCCATTATGGAGAGTCATAACTCCAGTCCAGACAACATTCCGACCAAGGTATTTTGGGTTTCATCATTTAATCATTTCTTTACATTCTAATTCTAATGATTAAGCTCACATTTTTACCTTGTAAATGTAGGATGATGCTGGTACCGCTACTTCTGATCTCAAAGCCTCAAGTTTACACACTGACCTTGACAAACTTCGAGGTAAATGTCTGCTCTTTCGAATGACAGATGAATTTTCTGCCTTTTCGTTTTAATCGATCCTGACTGTCCATCACAGGTGTTTCTCAACACGAATCTTATGTGCTTTCTCCCGTTCTCGAAGACAATCAACCTCTTACAACCATCATTCCGACTGCGTCTGCTGAAGAAAGCCACTCAAATGATGAGTCTCCACCCACTCATCAAGATGAAACTATGGAGGAAAATCCGCAATGTTCGAATAGTGGTAACGCAGCTGGACAACCAACTGGCAGCGAAGACACTATATCTGAACAAGATGCTGCAGAAGAAACTTCCAAACTGGCTACACCTAGTTCTAATGAAATTTCGAACCTTGGAACTATGGTCAGTCCTGTGACTACTTCGAAGCAAGCTCCTGCGATGCCTACTCCCTCAGAACTAGAGCAACTCAAGAAGACTGATCTTGTGAGCTTCCTCAAGACCATGATGAGTATCGATAGCGCTTCGTCTCTTGGAACTTCTTCGACTGTCTTGGCAGGTACTGGAGACAAGGATGATATTACTAAACTCCTTCATCAGATAAGAGATAGGTTCTTTGAAACCAACCTCGTCGAAGCTCTCAGCAAGGATTCCACCAAATATTATGGCCTAAACAACCTTCTGAAGAAAGTGGATTTACTTCTTGTTCCAGTGGAAATCTCAGAAGTCATTGTTTTATTGAGTTCTCTGATTGAACAACTCCAATCTAATCTCCTTCGAAAACGGGATATTGACAGACAACTCACAGCAAAAATGACTTCTCACAGTTCTTCATGGAAAGCTGCTAACGATGCAACGAAGAGGGTTGAAACCCTTAAGCTCGAGCGTTCGAAGAACCAACGAGAATATGAAGAGTGTGAGACAAATATCAAAGCCTGGAAAAAATAAATTGAGCAACTCAAAGGGAAGATAAAGGATGCCCAGTCTCGTCAGGTAGAAATCCAAAAAACCAATCAAGACGAATTAACTGAAGTGGCGCAGTCAGGGATTCGACACTTCGAGACGGCACATCAACTAGTGCCAGAGATCGAAGAACTGAAAAGACAACAGGCATTAATCGAACTTCATATGTCCTTATAGGAGATCTAGTACTCGAAGATAAAAGATAACCTTCCCAAAGATTTTAATTAGTTGCTTCGAACCTTGTACTCTTTTTTGTGCTGCGTAGTTATCTTGTTTTGTAATCAAATTTCTCCAAGAATATATATATGTGCAACTTTATCTTTCAATTTCCCCACATATTTTATTTTGCAATTATCATAAGTAATGTCTTAGCAATTCTCTAAAACTTGCCAAAATATACTTTTTCCACTGTCACAGTAATTTTAATAAATGTAACCACGTGACATGATTATCCTTCGCAGCCCTTTGAGCCTAGACTTGACGTTTCTACTACCCTTAGCCGTAACCATCATTGAAAGCTGACGTCACCTTTTCCAAAACGTCTATTTGAGACGTGCGTGCATCAGTTCTCATCATGATTACATTTCAACTTCCAAGGGCGGGAAACGGCAGAAGCCATAACTTCTCTTTGGAATACCAAACGCAGTCCAATCAAACATTAAAATAAACCGTTCCTCTACTGCCAACTTATTCTATATAAAGGGTTGGCATTCCACTTCTTCCTTCACCCTTTCTTCAAACTTTTGCCCAAAATTTTCGTTTCTTGCATCCTCTCAAATACAGAGTCAGATAAAACCTTCTCCAACCTTTTCTTGGCCAAATGGCACTACCCCTAACTTATGCTAACATCAGGGCTTGCATCAAGAAAGAATTCAGAATCTCTGAAGAAGAACTTGATGAAAACTTTATCAATATCGGTGCCCTCTTTGCTAACCAAGAGCTTGACTTTTACCATGAAATCCTGGAGGGATCTGTTTATCCCAATATGTTAGCAGACTTTTGGATGTTTGCTTCTCTGCGCATAGATCCGGAAGGCAGAACCACTATCGTCTCTGAGGTTCGAAGGGCCCATATCACTATCACTCCTTCCACCATCTCCAACCTGCTGAGATGCAATAACTCTGGGGAGACTTTTGACGACAATACCTTCAACATGACCACCCATCTTATGTTGAGGACTCTTATGGATAATGATCCTTTCAGCGCCAAGGTCATCAGGGTTTGGCACCAACTCCTCGTGGGCAACTTTCGTCCATGAAACCATGATCAAAATAGCATCATGGTGGAGGATTTGGAGTTTATACTCTGTGCCCTCCGTGGGAAGAAGATTAACTTTCCTCTGATGATCTTCAAAGGACTTGTTGAAGCCGTTTCCATGGCTGCTGCTCGGCAAGGTGTGGTAACATGTCTTCCATATGGAAGACTCTTGTCCTACATGTTCCTTAAAAAGGGAATAGTGAGAAGGATGCGTAGATCTGGATCCTTGGACATGTTCGAGGCGGAAAGCTTGCCCCTGCTGTCCCTAGAGGGTTTAGATCAAAGGATCAACTAGGAGGTGGGTTGTTTTAGGCTTCATGTTTTGGCTTATGTAATCCTCAATGTTCTTAGAAACCACCTTCTATGTAACAAATGTACTCCTTTGATATTAATGAAAAATATTTTGGAATTTCTTTGGCTTCTTACTGTATTTATCATGCATGTTCGTTTGAACATACAACCATTTTGGTGTTAGTTCAACCATATTGGCCTACGTAATATACTTCGAATATCTACGTTTTTGTAAGAATCTTTACTTCATGCATGCTTGGTTTGTATCTTTTCAGATACTTTCCATTTACCCTTAAAATCCTACGATCTTCTGCCAATTCTTCTATTTCATAAGCGTTATTTGAAAACACTTTCAAGATTCGAAAAGGTCCCTCCCAATGTGGGGACCATTTACCAAGTGCTTGATTCTTTCGATCTATAGGTAAAATAGCTTTCCAAACTAAGTCATTATTAACAAACGTTTTACCTTTCACCTTTTTATTGTATGCTCTGGACACTCTTTCTTTCTGTCTTTTTATCATCTCCAATGCTCGAAGTCTGTCTTCGTCCAAATCTACTAATTCATTCATCATCAATTCCCAATACATGTTTGGAGGGATTTCTGCCTATCTTTGTATCCGAACTGACTGCAAATATATCTCAATTGGGAGTACTGCATCATGTCCAAACGTCAGTTGGAAAGGCGTTGTGTTTGTAGCTTCTTTTGGAGATGTTCGACAAGCCCAAAGTGCTTGGTCCAAAGTTTTATGCCAATTCTTGGGTTTTCTCCCTACATGTTTCTTTATAAGACCAATTATTATCTTATTTGCTGCTTCGACTTGTCCATTTTCCTGAGCATAGTAAGGTGTAGAAGTGAACAACTTGAACCCCATATCTTTGGCGAAGTCTTGCATCTTTCGCCCAGTGAACACTGATCCTTGATCTGTGGTTATACTTTCTGGGATTCCAAATCTGTATATGATGTGTTTCTGAATAAACTCAATCACAGATTCCTGATCCACATTTGCAAGTGGTATCGCTTCGACCCATTTTGTGAAGTAGTCTATTCCTACCAAAATATACCTTTGACCTCTAGAAGACTTGGGGTGAATTTCTCCAATTAAGTCTAATTCCCAACCTCTGAAAGGCCATGGTTTTATTATTGAACTTAATTCATTTGCAGGAGCATGTTGAATACCTGCATGCTCTTGACATTCTTGACAACCCTTTGCAAATTCTATGCAATCTTTCAACATAGAGGGCCAATACATTCCGTATCGAAACAAAAGCCATTTCATTTTATGCCCTGCTTGGTGCGCACCACATTTTATGCCCAGACACTTTAATAAAACTCCTTCGGGAGTTTTCTTAAACAATTCATTTCCCATTAAAAAGTATGATAAAGCTCGATATTTTACCTTTCTATCCGTGTCTGTCAAAGGATCTTTTAAATAATTCACAATTGGACTTCTCCAATCTGTGTCTGCTAAAGAGTCTATATTCAAAACTTCAAACTCTTGTTTGTTGGCAAAACCTAATTGTGAGTTCTCCAAGTCACTTGGGGAGAGCCTGGTAGCCATCGCCTTGCCTCTTACTTCGATCAGTTCTTCTAGTTTTTCTTTTGATACCCTGTATCCTGAAGCTAACTGTGCCAAATCATTCGCTTCTTGATTTTTTAACCTGGAAACGTGATTTAGATCCACGTACTCGAATTTTTTGAGCAGCCTATTTGCTATGACAAAATACATGATCAGATTTTCTTTGATACACTTGTATTCTTTCTTCAACTGCTTAATCACTAGTTCAGAGTCTCCTTTAATTTCGACTCTGGTTGCCCCCAATTCTAACAAAGCCTCAAGTCCAGCAATCAATGCTTCATATTCAGCTTCGTTGTTGGAGCATAAGGGACCTTCAATCTTATACTTGAGCTTTGTTGGAATTCCATCAGGAGAAATTATTAGTATTCCAACGCCAGTCCCTTCTTTATGGGTTGAACCATCAAAGTATAGCTTCCAAGGCTTCAATTCTACGTATTGTTGAGGGTTTTCGACCACTGCATGGTCAACAATGAAATCTGATACAATTTGACCTTTCATTGCTTTAAGGGGTTGAAATATCAAAGAGTACTCAGTGAGGGCCAACGCCCATTTGCCAATTCGACTATGCAATATAGGCTTTGATAGCATGTGTTTAATCACATCACAATGAGACGAAACATAAACATCAACTGGCTTTATATAATACTTTAGTTTGATACAAGAGAAATATAAAAAAAGACAGAGTTTTTCTATTGCACTATACCTAGTCTCTGCATCATTGAGTACCCTACTTAAGTAATAAATGGCTCTTTCGATGCCATTATCATCTTCTTGAGCTAACATGCTACCTATTGTATTATCTGATGCTGAAATATACAGGCGCGTGTGTTTCTTCCCATTCGGGGGAGATAAGATTGGTGGATGCATTAAGTATCGCTTTATCTTCTCGAAAGCTTCTTGATGTTCAGCACGCCATTCAAACTTTCCTTGCTTTAGTCGAAGTAAGGGAGAAAATGCTTGCGTGCGTCCACTCAAGTTGGAAATGAATCTTCTCAAGAAGTTTATCTTTCCCAGTAAAGACTGTAATTCTTTCTTCGTGGATGGAGGCTTCGTTTCCATAATAGCCTTTGTTTTATTTTGATTAATTTTTATTCCCTTTTTGTGGACCACGAAGCCCAGGAAATCTCCAGCCTGCACAAAGAAAGCACATTTAAGGGGGTTCATCTTCAAGCCATGTTTTCTCATTCTTTCGAACGATTGGCTCAGATGGTCAAGATGGCTGTTATCCGACACAGATTTCACCACAATGTCATCTATGTATACTTGCATAAAAGTTTCTATAAAATCATGGAATATAGAATTCATTGCTCTTTGATAAGTTGCCCCAGCATTTTTTTAGACCAAAAGGCATTACAACCCATTCATAGGTGCCTATGGCCCTTGGGCAACGAAAAGCTGTTTTAGACACATCTTCTTCTGCAATGAAGATTTGGTTATACCCAGAATATCCATCCAACATACTTAGGTATTCGAAGCCTGCGGCTGAATCTACTAACATTTCTGCCACAGGCATGGGATATTCATCTTTAGGCGTTGCTGCATTAAGATCACGAAAATCTATGCATACTCTTAATAAACCATTCTTTTTAATAACCGGCACAATATTAGCAATCCATTCAACATATCTCGTGGTTCTGATGAACTTGCATCGTAGAAGTCTTTCGACCTCTGCTTTGATCTTCAAATGAATTTCTGGTGCGAACCTCCTAGGAGTTTGCTTGATGGGCTTTTTTCCTTCCTTTATGGGCAACTTTAATTCGACCAAATCTCGCCCTAGACCAGGCATCTCGTCGTAGTCTCATGCAAAGCAATCTTTGTTCTCCTTCAACAACGCGATGACTTTTGCCTTCAGCGTTGGCGCCAGTTTTGCACTGATGTA
Source organism: Vicia villosa (assembly GCF_029867415.1). Classification (NCBI taxonomy): domain Eukaryota; kingdom Viridiplantae; phylum Streptophyta; class Magnoliopsida; order Fabales; family Fabaceae; genus Vicia; species Vicia villosa. The sequence continues at coordinate 102,680,235 of NC_081184.1, read as the reverse complement.
TGTTACCCTCTTCTGATCTCCATCTCCGAGATTTACTTCTTCGAGTGGATCTTGGGCTAACATTTTGATATTTGCCCTCATTGGGTCTTTCTCGAATCCCAAGGGTTCTTCATCGTAGATTGCGTCTAATCTTTGACTCGATTCTTCTCCTGAGATCACTTCGTCTTGACCTGGATCTTCAAGGGATTGAGGGATCGTGTGTATCCCCAAATTTGTCGTTTCTTCCTTTCTTGGAACTGCGTTAACCATCATGTTTGATAATTCGGCTTCAAGAGCCGTTTTTCTTTTGTTCTCGGCTATATAAGCCGAAATCTTTTCGAAGAAGGATGACTCAGACATCGTCAACGTCATCATCCCAGCCTGTTGGCCGTATTGGTGGTGAATGCTCCGCTGGTGAGATATCTTCTGGACCGTCCATTATCTCTCTATTCCATTGGAATCCATTAGGATGTAAAGACAAATAGTATAAAGCATTTCTGTTTGGAGTGTATATATCCTCAGCAGCATGACAAGGTCCTATGGTTCAGCCATGTAGTAACTTTGATCTCCTTCGTTGTTCTCTACTATGCCATCTTCTCTCCAAATGGTTAGTCTTTGATGCATCGTCGAAGGCACAGCCGCCACTCCATGGATCCACTCTCTTCCAAGCAAAAGATTGTAATTAGCTTTTGCTGGTATCACCATGAACATCGTTGGCCTGGTGACGGAACCCACAGTTAAATTCACTTGAATTACTCCTAAAGTTTGCCCTGTCTTGCCTTCATAGTTGGACAGAACCATGTTATGTGGTCTTATATCAGTATCGAACATACCAATTCTCTTCAGCATATATTGGGGCATTAGGTTCACTGCTGCTCCCCCATCTACTAACACTTTGTTAATGCCAACATTTTCAATCTTGGCTCTTATGTAGAGTGGTTTCAAATGATTCCTCATACCTTCATCAGGCCTTTCGAAGAAAGCGTTCTGCTCTTCGACTGCCCCATTGTTCAGCACATAATAACACACAGGTCTGTGTCTTGCCATCTCTTCCTCATCAGCTTCCTCACAATCTTCAACTTCAGTCTCTTGGTTAAACTCATGAGGGAGTACTGACACAACATTGCAATTGAGATTTATAGACGACACTCCGTCTGAGTCGAAATCATTTGTCATCCTATCGTCTTCCTTCCAAGGGCTGGAATGCATTTTCTCTTCTTCTTTTTCATTTTAAGAATCAAACAACTTACGCTCAACTAGAGGTTTACTTGTCCTTGCCCCCTGCATTGGGATCTGATTGCTACTTGATTCTCCAGTCTCCCTTGGTTTATATTCCATTTGGGCCTTCTTCATCCTCTGGTGCCTCCTCCATTGGGATCTGGACATAGGATTTTTGCCTCTATAGTTCTCCAATCTGTACATCTCTCGATTGGAAGTCTGGAATTGCTTCCTATATGCCATTGCAGTTCTTCCTCCTTGGTCCCAACTTCGCCATTTGTTGGTTCTGGTACCAGCTTGCATCCATCTATCCCTGGGTATGTCTGCAGGGACTCTGAATGTGACCCTTCGAGCTCTAGGGTGTGGGCTGTCAGGCCTCTTCGCAGGGGTCCAATTGTCGAACATAAACAAATTAGGACGAAGTCCCTGAGTCTCCCGACCCATGTAGAGATACACCCTTTCGAATGATCTTGCTAGTAGTTCGTCATAGACTGCACCACATCTAGGGTACAGTGCAACTTCAGAGTTGTCGTTGTGACATCTGACTAAGAAACCAACCAAGCTTTCTTCAGACCTTGGGTATACTTTCAGCAACAAGTTTCCTCCTCTCCAAGGCTGCTCCATTCTTTCTCGCAGGGCCCTCTCGAAATTGGCTTGAACCCTTCGATTTAACATAACTGAACATCTTGGGCACATCAGCCTTTTTCCACCATTTTTCACATGACAATCCCAGAGATAATCCTTCAGACTGTTTCCCCTTGGTGGGATTTCAATGTTTCCTTTCTCCCTTATCAGCCATTTTTCTAGTTCTTCTATTTCAGATAAAGGCCGTCTAACATTGACCATGTTAACACCTGCCGGAGGAGCCTCGGAAATTCGTATCTGCTGAAGCTTCACTGTGAGGTCTTCAGTGGCCTCACTTGTTTTTCCTTTCAGATCTTCAGTCATTTCAGCATCAAAGGATCCTTCAACATCAGTATTGAAGGTTGAATTGGCATTTAGGCTTTCAGTAGCCTGCTTTCCACCTGAAATTATCTCCGACTCGGCAACATCAATTTCAGATACTTCCACCATGTTGACGTCAAGTGGTTCACACAAGTTAGTGTCAGCCACATTCAAAGGGTCTGCGTCAACCTTCATAAGGTTCTTGGCTTTGTCAGCGAATTTCAGACGTCCATCCTTGATAGCATTCTGAATTAGATCCCTGAAAAGAAAACATTGTGAAATTTTATGGCCTAAAAAACCGTGATATTTGCAAAAACTTCGCTTCTTCCGTTGTTCTAACGGAGGAATTTTTGAATTGGGAGGTACTATCATCTGGCCATCTTTTACTAATAAATCAAATATTTCGTCACATTTAGTGACATCAAATGTATAAGTCTTCTTAGGAAATCTATCGCTTTTATCATTCTCTACTGGATTCTTTTCATTAGAAGGGGTAAGCAATTTGCAAGAATAGGGTGGCGCCTCTTTTAACTCAGCAAGATCTATTTCGACCTCTTCCATGTCGTATGAATCTTCGAAAGGTTCGCCATCACCGTCGTCTGCTTCGACGTATGCTACTCTCTCCTTCTTATAACTCTTACTTGCTCTGGCTTTTTCTGCTTTTAACCGTTCGACTTGTCGAACCCTGTCTGCCAATTGGGCCATATCCCTCAGGTATTGAGTATCCAGTTTCTTTCGAATTGAATAATCTAGGCCACCTGCAGCCATTTCAACTAATTCATGTTCTGGGACAGTCGTGAAGCATCTTGATTTCAACAAACGGAACCTGTTTAAGTAATCGTCTATAGATTCCGTGAACTTCCTCTTGATGCTAGCCAATTCCTTCAAGTTTATCTTGGTTTGACCCATGTAAAATTGTTCATGGAATAATCTCTCCAAGTGTGCCCATGCATCTATGGAATTTAGGGGCAATGTAGTGAACCAAACAAAAGCATTCTTTGTTAGCGAACTAGGGAAGTATTTAATCCTTAAGTCTTCGTTCCCTACTAGATCCCCTGCTTCCGTCAGATATCTGGCTATGTGCTCCACGGTAGACTCATTGGTGTCCCCTGAAAATTTAGTAAATTTTGGTACTTTGTTACCCTTTGGCAATTCCGTTTGCATAATATATTCTGCTATTGGGGATGTATAATTTGGGCGTCGAAGCCCGGTATTAAGGCCATTGTTAGCCATTATTCTCTCTATCATGGCAGTGAGATTGTTCTCTGTTGCCAAATTGTCTCTCCTAACCCTATGGACCACTTCGTCAGGATGTTCGTTTCTTCTTACCATCACCAGATTAGGCTGTTGCTGAGTGTCATGCACTCGGTTTTTTACCATACCTCTCGCGGAGAGATACGCGAACTGACTCTTTTTTGTTTCTGCTTTTGTGTTTTTGAAAATCAGAGAGTCGCCACCGACCTTTTATTTTATCCAATTAAGGAAAGGTTTATAAAAGAAACAGAAAAAATACCTTTAAGAAATTCTGGGTAAGGGGGTAGGTTATACAAAGGGAAGGTGTTAGCACCCTTTGTATCCATGGTTATCCATGGGCTCTTTAATTTGCTTAGCTCACTTGTTTTCAATCACTTTTCTATTGCCTTGAAATGCTTGTATGTGGTTTCAAATACCTTTGTAAATTGACTTTGTAATGATCCTTGTGCGGATGTATACAAAGTGTTTTTATCTTTCGAAAGATGTTTTTGAAAAAAGAACGTTAACTTCGTAATGATCCTTGTTTGGATATATACAAAGTATTGTCTTTTTTGAAAGTTTTATTTTGAAAAACAATGGTGTATGAGAGATTTGTTTGTTTTGATCTGAGCAAGCAAATTAGGAGGTCTACCCTAAGTTATAAGGTCTTTATCCTATTTCCTTTAAAAAACTATCCTTTTACCGGATGTAAACGAAAGTTCGATTTTGCATTTAAAACAGTAGAGTTTGGTTTTGATTTTGAAAAAGAGTGAAAGAGGGATTACCCTAAGAGGTGCAAGTGTGATTGTGTTTTGATTCAGATATTTTATCTTTGAAGTTAGTGATCTAACGATTCAATTTTTAACTTTGGCATACACGCAGTTTTATATGTGCTGGAATTTAAATGCGGAAATGTAAAATGCGGAAAGTAAATCTACGCTATTACATCGATTGTGCAGGAAATGTAAACTACGCTATTTACATGAGTTTGACAACCTATACATTTATCTAGGAATTTAAGTTGCAAGAAAATAAAAGAAGTGTTTTTGGATTTTTTATGATTGATTTTAATTATAATTAATGCATGATTAATTTAATTAAAATGAGAAAAAGATGGAAATAAAATTTGAACCTAAAAAAAAAAGTTTAAAATATGTTCAAAATGCTTGTCAATTAATTTTAAAACAAAACTAATTTTTTTGGAATTTTTTGAAATTGTTTTGAAAATTATTAAGTCAAATAATCATATAATTATACAAATAATTACACAAGTAATTAAAACTTAAATAGAAAATTATTCTAAATATATACAAAATTAGCCTATAATATATAAACTATATTTTATATAAAGAACAAATTTTTTTATGATTTTTTGATTGGTTGAAATAATTAAAAAGTAAATATATAAATATAAACTAATTAATTATGCAAAATATTTAAATTATGAAGAAAAATAAAATATTTTTATATCAGAAAATAAAATATTATTTTAGAAGCCTAAAAATAATTTTTTGTGTATTTTTTTGATTTTTAGAACTATTTTTAATTAATTTTGCAAAGAAATTAAAATAAAATAGAAAATATAAAAAGATATGATCATGTGTGGTATTTAAATAAAGTCCATGATAAGGATGCGTGTTTTGATGCGTTGGATTGACAGATGGATGGATCTGATGGTGGGAAGCCTGAAGGCGTATGACACGTAAGACACCTGCAACACACCGGATTAGAAAAATTGAATTTAAAAAACGCGCGCGCGTAAGCCAATGGGGTGAGGACACGTCTTCGTCTTCAACCTCTAGACACCACCTTTAACAGCGCTTTTATGCAAAAGCGCTGTAATTGATGAACCCTAAATCTGCAAAAATAGCGAACATGGGTAAATCAAAACATAAATTTTTCGCGATATGCTCTTTTGACTGGGTTTTCTCCCCTGAATTCGAATATGGCCTTAGTTTCTTCTAATTTTGCTTGTAACGAAAATCCCTAAATAGGATATAAGAACCCTAAAAATGGTAACCTCGTATACAAACATTCAAAACTCAATTAAACTTCCAGAAATGATCAACACATCAAGCTAAACTCAAATATATGTCTACATCTTGCTAAGTATGCGTGTATGATCAAATACGAGTTGATTAATATTTGAACAAATCGTGACCTGTGTAGCTCGATTCAGTGAGTTTCAAGACTTGAAATTGATCTGATTATGTTTAGTGAGGGTTAGGGAATGTGTTTGAGTATTTAGTTTGTATTGAAACGAGCTATAATTTAAAATTCGAATTCTAAATTTTCTTCAAAATTTCAAGTGATTACAAAAGTGGCATATGCATAGTATTGGTTCTGAATTTGTCTCTCCTCATTACTGAAGTATGCTAGCTCTTATATAAGCATTGAAGTGCTTAAGAACTAAGCTAAAAAGCATTAAGTGCTTTTGTTGAATTCTGGACTTTTTCAACACATGTAGCTTTGCATTTAAGCTACCATGGCTTGACTTTCCACTCTCCTTCTGCTGTACTTGGATTGAGGCAGAGTTTTGATTGATTCCTTGATGAGTCATGCTTAGAAACTAAGCCAAGCATTATCCTCCCATTTTCTTTTTTCAATTTAATCTTAAATATGATAAAATTAAACCAAAAATGGAACAAAAATGATGTGGGCTTTGTCTTGGTCGTGGGAGGCCCTTTACATCATGGGAAATATGTTTGAATCATGGAAATTAGGCCCCATTTGGAAAAAACACATTTTTGATCAATGTTGATTTCATGCATTTTCCCAAAATTTAGCCAACTTCAACAAGGTGTAAATCCCTCAATTTTTGTCATGTGAAGGAGTTCTTGCACTTTTTGGAAACCTCAAAGAGTCCTCTAACCAATGTCTTTGGTCTCATGTCAAAATGATTTTCCATGCTCCTTGTGTGTCCTTTTGAAAAAAGTGACTTTTTGTTGACTTTGAAAATGACTTGTAATGTCTTGATTCATCTTTTTCAAATGGTGAATCAAATGATCATGGGACCAATTGCATTTGAAAGATAATTGAATTTCCTTCACAATGAGCTTTGGTTTGAATTTTTTGGATGAAGGATGAGAGAGTTATGACCAGTCAAATTCAGTTGACTTTTTAGGAGAAAACCCTAATTTTGAATCTTAGGGTTTTGTTGATTTTTGATCTTTCCTTGATGAATTATGATCATCCAATGATCAAATGATGAATCCTTTGACAAAATATGGATGTTGACAAAAAATTTCATTTTTGACTGTCTGTTGACTTTTTTGGTCAAACGGGTTGTCTGTTGACTGTTTGAGCTGCTGACGGTGCGTCTGAGCGAATTGAAGTTTGAAAATTTGTATGATGGTACTTTGAGATATATGGAGGTCCATGAAATCCATTTGAAGTCTCAAAAACTTGTTTCTCCTGAAAAAACAATAAACCCTAATTAGGGACTGTTTGTGTAGGAGACAGTTGAGCGTACCTGATTTTTGTGCAGTGCTGAGTCTCTGCTAATCATGTGATATTCAGAAGACTTCTAGAACAAAAATCTTGGAGTTTTGAATTGCAAAAGATTGATTTGATTGATGGTACAAAACACGGAGAATTGCACTGTCAGCGGTTTGACTGTCGACTGACTGTTCAGGTATTAATGTAGCAGTTAGAGTGAAAAAATTCAACAGTCAAAGTTGATATTTTTGTTTTTGTTTTTTTTGATTGTTTTTGATTATGTTAATGGTGAAAATTTATTTACATGACTTGTTAGAAAAACACAAACATAATAAATAAATAATATATACTGTATGCGAGCAAAATTACCGATAATATCCCTGAAAATCATTTAATGCACAGAAAAATAAATATTTAACTAGCAGAAAACACACAAATATTATCTGAATAATTAAGCAACAGTATGACAAATAGTACAACATTTAATACTGACAGTCCAAACATTACATACTATAATGAACGGTACGACGAGTAAACGGTACATTTTAAGAAAATAAGAGATACGGCAAACTTTAAGAATGGCGATTAATAACCCATGCTACAAACAATAACATGTAGATGATTGGGAGTGTCAACATCCCAGGTCCACATTTTTCCGGGCTATGTAGACAGAAGAAAGACATGATTACCACCACAACAGTGATGACCATAAGAAAACACGTTTCTATCCGCTTCGCCATTTTTGCCGGGGGAAGAAGAGAGAATGAATATGAAGTAGAAATTTGAGAGATGAGTTAGAATTTGATGTGAGATTTTATGGAAAAAATGAGAGGTATTTATAGAATGAAAAGAAGGATAGAGACGTTGGGGAATGAAGTGATTCCGTACAAAAGGAAAATTTGAGTGGAAGTAAGATTTGAAAGAAAGTGTATGATAGTGTTGAAAAAAAAAGAGAGATGTGTAGAATAAAGTTAAGATTTGATTTTTGAAAAAGAGATTTGAAAAGAAAGGAAAAGATTTTGAAAATAATGGAATATAGTACAAAAAATTAGTGGTAAACAAAAAATTAATAATAATTTACTTGTTACCAGTACAGTCTGAATCCCGGACTCTGCGCCTGCAAAAGATTTAGTTCTGTACCAATTGCGTCTATACTATTTATCTGTAAATAAATATCAAATAAATAGCGTGTGTGAAGTAATAAACAGTAATTGGTGTTTGCGTAAGAATAAATCCACCAGCGAGCCAAAATACCGTATAAGAAAAATTCTAAAAACCAAGTATTCATAAATCAGGATGTGAAAATCCAAGATTATATGAAACTCTTAATTTTTAGATTGAAGTTTTCTTGAAAAAAGATGCCGGCAAATTTTGGGGTATAACACTGGGCAACTGTTTGTTGGCCAACGTTAGGCGTTTGCCTTCGAGTTTCTACATCTACCACTTGGTTTTGCTCGACTGGTGTTGGTCTAGGTGGCGGTGCTGTGGCTCTAACTTGCTCTAGAATGGGTTCCCCTTCCTGATAAGTTGATTGGTTGCTCCTTCGTCTATTTTGTGGAACTCCCAAAAAATCCGCCATTCGATTCATTTGAGATGATATTTTTTGGAAAGTTTCCACATTATCGTGGTTAGTCCTAGCAATGTTTGTTGCTAACGGATTCAAAATGGACCCCAATTCTTTAGCAAGATTTACTAACATATCATGGTTACTTGCATCCATTTCCTGTCGAAATGCTGCTTGACTACTTGTGGTAAAAGGGGGTACTTGGGCAGAGAAACCCGTATTCTGCCCGCTTCGACCTATCGAACCAACATTAGGCGAAAACGCTGTTGGGTTAGTTGTAGTGTATGTAGGCCCTGCTCCTCCTAATCCTGTCATGTATGAATGTGGCATTCCGTATTGGAAATTGGATCTCCACATCTCTGAGGCAGGTGGTGGTCTTGGGGTAAACATCTGATTTGTGGTATTAGTTGCGAAATGCGGTATCTCGCTTGTACCTGTTAATGAAGGGATAGCAATCGAACTCGAAACTGGGAGCGTTCTTGTCGTCCCTGTAGTATTTTTAGGTATCGCCTGGAAATTGCCTATAGGATCAGATTCCGTCGAAACCGGTATAGCCTGGGTTTCTGGAGCAGAAGTCGAAACATGAGTAGAACTTGCAGCCACCGTTCCTGACCCTTGTGGGGGATCCTGATCTCCCCATGCACTGGCCACATTGACCATTTTCTTGTTGTACCTTCGTTTAGGAATCGGTTGTGCACTGTTGGTTAATTTACCGTTCCTAAGGTTCATACAAGGTCCTGATATTTTCTAGAGAAAACAAAAGCAATCAATTAATAACAATCTGTTTGACACTGTCCCACTGGGCGTGCCAATTTGTTTACGGTGATTTCCGGTAAACAACCGCTAGTCTTCTAAACTATAATAAATACGATTTGGTTACTCGCAGGATCGACTAGATTGATCCTAGGACATAGTCAAAAAGGTTGTTACTCATGATAGTTCGAATCATGTCTATGGTTGGCTTGTCTCGAAATAAGAAATGCTTAATCAAAGAAATAAAGATTAACAATCACCTTGTTATACACGTAAATACAACATCAGCGAAAGGTAAGATAAAGATAAAATATAAGACAAAAACTGTAAAGTGCAAGAATCTTAAAGTGCAGAGACTTAAATGCTTCGAAACTAAATAGAATGAAAATAAAGAGTGCAGGAATGTAAATGACAGAAAGTAAACGAAATACAATGATATCAAAAGATACTTGAATAACGAAAGATACAAAGGTATTTAAAATGGTGTTGGTGTCATACGTACATTTCTCAGCGAAACTCGTTCTCTTAACACTTGATACTTGAGCAATATGTGAGTGATTTGTACAAAATGAACACCCGGAATCCTAATACTAAGACCCTTATTTATACTAAATTCGACCCTAACGGTCCTACACTAATCTGATGCCACGTTACTCCCGAGAATCCTTGGGATGCCATCTGTCTTTGTGCAGTTATAAAAACTACTTCGAAATTCAAATCCTCCCGCCTGAATCCTCTTTCGATGCGTGGCAACGTAATCAGAATCGAGAATGCCACGAAAATACGTTAAGCTTCAGTACTTTACATATTTTGTAAAAACGTCTAAGTCTCCAAAGATGATTCCTTTCGAATTTAACTTTAGTGCTAACTGTCTCCGCTCCAACTTAAACCATCATTCTCGAACATGGCCATCAGTAGCCATTTTTGACCCAAAAAAGATGGTCATCAGTAACCATCTTCCTTCGAATTTCAAACCTTCGAAGAATATTTTTTCCAAACGAAATCTTCAGCTAACACTCCCAAAATAAGTGTTTAACATCGCTGAAAAACTTCTTCCTCTGTTGGTAACTTAGGTCAGGGTGTAATACGGTGAACTGACTTTTTATCGATCGAAATGTCGCGGTAAGCAAGAGTCGCCACCGACTTTTATTTTATCCAAACAGATTCGGAAAGGCAAAAAGAAACAGAAAAAAAACCTTTTAAAAGAAATCTGAGTTCGGGGGGTAATTTATGCAAAGGGAAGGTGTAAGGCACCCTTTGCATCCATGGTTTTCCATGGGCTCTTAATTGCTTTGCTTGCTCGTTTTCAGAAAATGTAGATGAAAGAGGAAAATGGACTTTAGCTCGTAAATGAGCGTAGCCAGTTTTTGAAGAATTGTGAGAAAGAATATGAAAATTGAGCATTGCAAGGCAATTAGGGGCAATTACCTTAAACTCAGATGATAGGTCTCTTTTTAGCCTTTCAGAATCTGTTTGGATAAAATAAAAGTCGGTGGCGACTCTTGCTTACCGCGACATTTCGATCGATAAAAAGTCAGTTCACCGTATTACAGAACTGGCGACTCTGCTGGGGATTTATGATTTCTGCTTGGGGATGATCAGAATCTTGATGTACCCTGACTGAGGATGAGAGATATTAGTAAACCATGTTTGGAGAAGAGCAAAGTGTTGGAGAGATGATAGTATTGAAGATGTAATCTCTGTTGGGGATCTATTTCTCTTGTTGGACGAGAGCATTTGGAAATGATTACTCTGTGGGGATATGATCTTGTGACCCTGGCTTTGTGAGGAGACATGGGTGTCTCGAAAGATGCCCCCAGCATTATAGTAACTACCATTCATGGATTTGATTAGGACACACCACTGAGTATTGATCAAGATGTCGAACTGGGCTTGCATAGATTTGCCCCAGTTAGCAGGAACTTTTGGAAAGATTCGCCTCGCGAGGACTTTATGAGATGTGCACTTTGGGCGACATGCCCCTAGTAATCATAGGCCCAATACAATGTCCTATGTTGGTTGAGAAGTAGCTTCAGATCTTCTTGGATGCATTCCCCTGATTGTTTTGGCATCCTTGAGATATTCTTGGAATCTTGACTTGATTGCCCCAGATTGATCGTGGGAATAATTTGAAACCCACTTGGGATATATGCCTTTGACTGTTTGTCATTTGAGAGATTCTTGGAATCTTGACTTGGTTGCCCCAGATTGATTGGGCAAAACGTGCCATGCCCCTTGTATACGTAGGAGACATTGCTTCTTTGGTGTAATCTTGTCTGTCGGGATAACTTTCAATCATTAGTTGTACCCTGTGCAAGTTCTTTCTGATGCTAACATTTGAAATTATGTAGCAGAATATGTTTAATAATGAATTCATGAGATGCAATGCATACGTTTGTCTTGAGCTTTTGAAAAACCTTTAACACATGAGATGTAAAAACACGACACTTGTAAAAAAATGATATTTGTAATAATGTGATGTTTATAAAAACAGGATATCAACTTAACATTTGTAGTAAACCTTAAGGAGTCGGGATACCCTTTTTTGGTGACAGTATGCTTTCGAACTAACCATGCTTCAATTAGGACTTTCAAGGGTTGTAACGTGGCTTGGTTCATGGTTTAAGAAACAAAGGATAAAGGCTCAAAGTTTATTTATACCCACCCCTCTTCGTGATGATCTTCAGTCCTAAGCTCAGTTGATTTGTCTTATGCATTCAGATTCCAAGAGACTTTTGGATATACACCTTTGGTAATGACGATGGTTCACGAGCAAAGAGAACTTTTGAGACGGCAGTCACTTCCTTCTTTTAGTAGTCACAGCATTGTGTTGTTCAGGAATTTATTGACTTCTCTTTTTTCGTCTTTTTGATATCCCTAACTTTTGCCTGAACTGTTCATTTTGAGTTTACAGTCAGCGGGATGCCTTGATTTTTGCCTAAGTCATCTTTTTGATTTTTGACTTAGCAGGCTTTTCTTTGTATATATGTTTTTTCCATCATTTTTCTTTTTGAAAGATACTGACTGCCTTGTTTGATGATTGATGAACCGTCATTGTCTTTTGATTGACATCTCCAACACTTCTTTGATGTGTGCGGATGAACGCTTGTGATTGAAACCTTTGTTGAAAGGTGTACTAAATGATTCTCTTAAAATAGAATGTATAGCCAAATTAACTGAGAACTACCCTGCCCCAGGTTATAATCAAAGGTTTTAATTAGTACAAGAAAGAAAACTTCTACTTCTTAGGCTCAAAGGGGTTAACGAGGGATTAACATCCTTATATCTCCACTGTTTAGGAATTGAAACAATGCCTGTACATCGTCAGCATAGTCTGTTCAAAAGCATACTATATGAGGTTGCGGTATCGTTCTCGTCATCCTCCCTTAAAAGGCTTACAACTTAGCAGGAGTTGAATATCACAAAACACATGCAAAGTAAAGACATAATTTAAAATGAGTGATAGCGAAATAATTTATTCAAGACAAACATATGCAATGCTCTGATGATGATTATTAAAACAAACAATGTCTATCATAATTTGAGTGTTTAAACAGAATAGAAATTGCAAGAGAAAGTAAATCTAATGATCTAAAGAGTTCATCCTTCTAGCCATTCATGGTATTAGCAATCTTGTTGTGATTAGGCATGGGAGCAGTGATCACATTAGGAGTTGCAGGAGCTTCGAACTCGATCTCCCCAGCATCTATCATATCTTGAATTTTGTTTCTCAGGGCCCAACAACTATCAGCATCATGCCCAGCAGCATTGGAGTGGTAAGCACATGTAGCTTTGGGATCGTAAGACGGGCTTGCAGTGTTGGGAAATTTCGGAGGATCCTTTACGGCGATCAGATTGGCTTTCAGCAGATGTTGTAGGGCTTGAGATAAGGGAATGTTGATCTTAGTGAATTGTCTCCTTGGTTTATCAATCTTGCGTTGGTAATCTTGTCTAGGAGCTTGTTGAGCTATTGGTGCGGAGATAAGGACGGCACCAACAGATTGATTCTGATCCTCCTTACCACGGCCCTTTTGACCATGAATAGCATTAGACTCATTTCTCCCTTGATATGGCTTCCTTGTAGTACCAGAGGATGAACCCATTTGGATTTTTCCACTTCGAATACCATTCTCCACACGTTCTCCAGTTAAGATGAGATCAGTAAATCCAGATGAAGAACTTCCCAGTAAGTGACTATAGAACGGCCCAGTTAGCGTGCCCATGAACATGTCCACCAATTCCCTATCAGTCAAGGAAGGTTGGACTCTCCCAGCTAGATCTCTCCATTTTTGAGCATACTCCTTGAAACTTTCTTTAGGACCCATGGACATGCTTTGTAGTTGCATGCGAGTCGGTGCGAGATCGGAATTATATTGGTATTGCTTATAGAAGGCAACAACTAAATCTTCCCAAGTATGGATGTTGGTACTTTCCAGTTGATAGTACCATTCGAGTTGAGTTCCAGATAAGCTTTCTTGAAAGAAATGGATCCAGAGCCTCTTATCAGCAGTGTGAGGTTGAATCTTCCTTACATAAGACCTCAAGTGTAGTTTAGGACAAGAGACTCCATCATACTTAGCAAAGGCGGGAGTTTTGAATTTTGGAGGAATAACGACCCCAGGCACAAGTCCAAGCTCTTCAAAATCCAGCCCAGGTACCTTCTGAATTTCCACACTTCTCAGACGCTCTTCTAACATCTTGTATTTGTCATCGGGATGTTCGCCTTCATGGTCATAGTCTTCTTCTTCTTCAGAGAGTTCGGCAGAGTCGTGGTTACTTTTTGCATCGGTTTTGATACTAGCATCATCTTGCTCATCCTCATCACTGTCTTCAGAGGTTTCAGCATCCCTGAGTTGCAAGATTGGTCTAAGCTTTTTCCCTCGAGTCTTCTTACCCTCTTTGGGAGCTTCAGCTTCTTCAACCTTTTTGAGAGGGCCTTTGAACCTTCTTCCCATATTGAGAACACCTTTAGGTTTCTTGGTCTTCTTTTCCTTCTTAGTCAGAAGGGATTTCAGCTCATCTTGCCCCTTGGACAAATTCAAAATCAAGGCTTGGAACTCAGTGTTTTGAGCTTGGAGATCCTTAACTGATTGTTCGAGATTCATGATGCTGAAATAAACAGCGAGGAAGGATGAGAAATCCATCATAGGAAACCTGTTATGCGATGTTATGAATGCAAATGAAATGTTTTCAAGGATCTTTAGGAATCTAGTTAGCAACATTAGAAAATGAGTTGGTCACGTCTTTGTTTGAAGGATTCTAAATTTTGTCTTCGAACGTCCTTCTTTGAGAATCAAGCTCACCATATCGAGTGGGTCATCGCCTCTGATTCGAGATACTTCTGAATTTGAAGATACATGGCTAGAGGAAAATAAATCCTCTTGCCCCTTGTCAGGTGCTAAACCTTTGAATCGGAAGGTATGTGGCTAGAGGAAAATAAATCCTCTTGCCCCTTGAAAGGAATTTAGTCCTTGATAAGAGTACCTGAAATTGTGCGCCCTAAATCCCTAAGATCCTTGAAAGGGTTAGTTAAATCATGTTATGCTTATGATGTCATGATGTCATGATGTTATGCGAATGCAGTTCGTTGGACTTAGTGCGAGATGGTAAGGACAAACAAATCCTTTCAACAAAACCTGCGAGGAAATGAAGGTTAGTAGTAAACACAAACAAGTCACACAAGTCACACAATTTTTGGCTTAAGGCTTGCATGGAGTCCGATCAGGTGTCCTTCCCAAGGGTATTTCTATGGATAAGGAGATTTCAGCAACGGGTTCTACAAGTTATCCAGAATTGTCAGCCCTTCTAAAGCACCCTCGGACATGATGCATTTGCACCATGCAATGATACTTTGAGAAAGAACCTATCTGAATTGTAGTATCGGGTAGCGACTAGTCCTTAACATTTGTCAAGGGTAGTCCCCCCACTACGTTCCTAAAGGCCAGGATGGGTTAAGGGTAACTAAAGGTCCTTGAGCTCCGGCGCACCCACAGACACATACATAGACCCCCCTCATTTGAGAAAGGTGTGCATATGCTATGGAGTCCTAACTCAAGCGTGAACTTCATATTGACTCATCTCCCACATATGTGAAAGAGGTCGCCATGACTATGCCACTCCTAATCTTAAGTGTTCTTGAATCCGGGAATAGGATTCGTCCTTCAATTTTCCCAAAACGCCCCTGAAAGATAAAACAAACAAAGCAAACAATAGAAAACATTTAAGTGAATCCTAAACTTTTAAGGTAACCCCTCTTTTTATCGAAAGTCCCCAGCAGAGTCGCCAGTTCTGTAACTCGGTGAACTGACTTTTTATCGATCAAAATGTCGCGGTAAGCAAGAGTCGCCACCGACTTTTATTTTATCCAAACAATATTCGGAAAGGCAAAAAGAAACAGAAAAAAACCTTTTAAGAAATCTAAGTTCGGGGGGTAATTTATGCAAAGGGAAGGTGTAAGGCACCCTTTGCATCCATGGTTTTCCATGGGCTCTTAATTGCTTTGCTTGCTCGTTTGTTTAGAAAATGTAGATGAAAGAGATAGGGACTTTAGCTTGTGAATAAGCGTTGCCCTTTTGAAAAATTATGAGAAAGAATATAATAAAAAAGGTTTGAGCATTGCAAGGCAATTAGGGGCAATTACCTTAAACTCAGATGATAGGTCTCTTTTTGCCTTTCAGAATGAAAGGGTCTATCCTTGCCATAAGAGGGCAGGAAGCCTTTCGTTTGGAGGTTGAAGGGTCGTCGAAGCATCCTTTGCCATAAGACTGTCCCATGCCATAGAAGGGCAGGTAGTCTAAGGCAAGGATCAGAATAAGCCATTTTCGTAGGCAGCCAGAAGATACCTCAGCCTTTTTCCGTAGGCAACTTCCGAGGGTCGAGGTCATTTGTGTATCGAAGGCAGCATCATTTAGGGTCGTATGACCTTTATTTATCGAGACAGCATGACTGAGGTATCCTCGTATTCGAGGGACGTGGCTTATTCTGCACAAAATATAAGGCAACAAGGCAACAGGCAACAAGGCAACAGACAACCAGGCAACAGGCAACAAGGCAACAGAGAGGTTACCCAAAAGCGTGCGTGTGTGCACCAATCATGTGATTATATTCAGATATATTATCTTGTAAATTTAGTGATTCTATGTTCAATTCAAAGGTTGCACTCCCTAGGATTACTAACCACGCAATAGTATAAACAATTATGGGGAAGGGAAATTGTAACCAGCGGGATAGAATAAAACAAAAGGTTTGACACAAGTAATAATTGAGGACAGGGTTTAGGGTTACCAATGTTCGTAGCTTTGGCAAATTGACAAACCCTGAAAAGGTGAAAAAATAAACAAAAATAGGGTGAGTGTATGGCTAATTCAGAGGCGAACGTTTCTAACCCTAAAATAAGAAGGTCGAGACAGTAATTTGAAATAAGTAATTAAATGAAGGGAACTTAGCTTTTTGCATTGGATCTGATATGGTTGATAGGGCGCCTTTAAGGTTAATCTTAGCTTTGTGAAGGGTGTGGCGCATAGTCGGAGTGTATCTGAAGATTGCCCTGAAAATAATACACAAAGAAATATTTTTTCAGTGTATGGCATAATTCTCGTAAACCCTGATTAGGGTGTAAATTAAAATAATAAGAGAAAATCGGATTTAATTAATTATTGGTTTTTCAACCTAATTAATTAAATTGAATAAAATATAGATTTTAAAATGTCGAAATATATTTTTTAATTGATTAATCAAAATTAATTTATGAATTAAAGCGATTTAAACAATTTCTTAAACAATTTTAAAACAAGTAAAGATTAAATCGGATAATTGATAATCGAAAATAAAATTGTTAAGATAAAAAAAAAAGGTTTTGATAGTTTTGTAGAAAAAATATTTTTATATATATATATATATATATTATAAATAAATAAAATAAACAAACGATATATTTAATTAAAAAAGAACAAAAAATTAGGAAATTCTTAGCTTATTATCTGGTACAGTGGGTGGTTGAAGGAGTATGGTACACCCGCATGTTTGGAGACGCTGGATCTGAGAGGCGCTTGACCTGACGGCTGAGATTGGAGACCCTATGGTGATCCTTCTTTGATGAAGCGTACTGGACCTGCAGAAGGGAATTGAAGAAAAGAGAAAAAATATGTGTCGCCGGCAAGTATTGAACCCACGCACATTCGCATGGCACTTCATGACCGATACCCTTGCCACTACGCCAACTCGGCTATGTTGTTAGCAAGCATGCATTAATAATACCTAAAGAAAACAAAAAAACTCAGAATTCAAATCAATTTCGCCCGCGCACAGGCCCTTCTTCTTCGTTGCAATATTAGAATTGCAGAGATATTTTGCTACGACTCTGCAACGTTTTTGCTACGATATTTCTTGTAGCCAAAACCTGCGATCAATGAAAACATCATACCAGCACAATAAATTAAAAGTAACCACCCAGATCGATCATGTGTGAGTCTACGAATCCAACGGCGTTGTTAATTTGGACTAATTTGTCCTCTAACAGTCCGGCCCCAAATCGCCGCCGTCAAACCCTAATGATGGTGAAGCTTTACATCTGCGCTTAAACTTCAATCAAATTATACAGACACCATCGAAACATCAATACAAGCAAGATTATATGATCAAATTCAATTAAAAGTGCAAGGATATATGAAATCAAAACTAAAACCGAGGAGGATAAAGTGTGGTCGTATTCTTTGATTCTGTGCGTATGAAGGACTTGTGATAGTCTGGAATCAATCAGAGAAGATCAAGGAATGTATTGGAGTGCTTTACTTGGCCTGAATCGTTCCAGAACATGAGACTCGAGCTTGATTTTTTCTTGACTTTTGGAGCTTGATAGGAATCCTACAGGGCTGCCAATCCTTATGAAAATTCGTCCCTAATGCCTTGGCCATGTTATGAATATATAGTAGAGCAATTAGGTCAACAAAAATCTTGCTAAAACTTCTTGAATCAAATATTGAAAGATTTAGAAAATTTGATTTGTGATAGTTTCCAACTTTAATCAATTTCAATCCAAATTCTTCTCAATCTTTCCAGTTTTAATTAGCACGAAATTTGCACTGAATATTGATGATTATATTTGATTAGAATCAAAGCAAATCAAATTTCTTTTGTATTTTCCTTTTAATTACTTGATTAAATTGATTTTAATGAATAAAAATTCATATAAAAATCACATAATCACAAGTAAATCGTGGCAATAAGATTAGGTCTCCTTAATGTCTTGAGGAACAAGATTGGGCCATAAAAACTTGGGCCCCTTTGCAAAAGAAATCAATTTGAGGCCCTTTATTTCACATTTTTCCCTCCAAAATAGTCCAACTTTGACAAGGCCTATCTCTCTCAATTCTTGAGGTATGGAAGTGTTCTTGGACTTTTTGGAAACCTTAGAGAGTCCTCTAACCAATATCTTTGGTCCTATATCAAAATCATTTTCCATTCTCATTTTATGACCTTTTGAAAAAAATGTCTTTTTGTTGACTTTTGAAAAGGACCTATAATGTATGAAGCCATATTTCTTAAACCATTGACCTATGAGCCCTGATTCTTGGACCATTGGATAGAGGAATGAATTCCCTTCAAAATGAGCTTTGGTGGGAATTTTTCTGATGAAGTATGAATATTTGGCGAATTTTCGAAGTTTGGTTGACTTTTTCAGTTCATGCCCAAAATAGTAACTTTTGACATTTGACTTTTCTGATTTTTCCTTGCATCATCATGATCAACCCTTGATCAAATGATGATTTTAGGGTTATGAGAATGTTGTTGACCAAATATCTTGAGTTTTGACTGTATAATGACTGTTTTGCCCTTGGGAGTCGACTGTTGACCTAATCAGGATTTGAGGGACTAAATTTGCTCTGTTTGACTTGAAACTTTATATGGAGATACTTTGGGATGTTAGTGACCCTATGGAACCACCTTGAGCCATTGATTCAATGATTTTCCTCTGAATTATTCAAACCCTAGTTTAGAACTTCTGTGTGGGAGACTGTGTTTTGGAGCTTTGTATTTTGATTTGAATTTGAATAGAAGGAATAATGTGGGCAAATTTTGGGGTATGACACAGGGGGTATGATATCAGCGGCCAGATAATTTACAATATCTGCATACCATGGCGCGCTACTCAAGGTTGAGATTTCCTCAAAGGTTTCTTTTCCAAGGGTATCTAGGGTGTCCTTCTCAACAGTGTTCATCCCAGCTACTAGCCTTTCGTAGGTGGAGTGATCATCTATGGGTATTAGTTCAGGTTTAAGATGTTCTAACCTAGAGAGGTGGTCAGCAACTAAGTTCTCTATTCCCTTTTTATCTTTAATATCAAGGTCAAATTCTTGGAGTAGGAGAACCCATCTGAGCAATCTAGGCTTAGCATCTTTCTTACTTAACAAGTATCGGATTGCAGCCTGGTCAGTGTATACTATTATCTTGGCTCCTACCAAATAAGATCAGAATTTATCGATAGCAAACACGACGACTAGCAATTCCTTTTTTGTGGTTGTATAATTAAGCTGGGCAGCGTCTAGGGTTCTACTAGCATAGTAAATGACATGCAGTTTCTTATCTTTTCTCTGCCCTAATACGGCTCCTACAGCGAAATCGCTTGCATCACACATGATTTCAAAGGGTTGCGTCCAATTAGGGGGTTGTATGATAGCGCTGAAATCAGTTCTTGCTTTAAAACTTCAAAGGCCTCAAGACATTTTTGATCAAATTCAAACTCGACATCTTTCATCAATAGGTTTGTTAATGGTTTAGTTATTCCAGAAAAGTCCTTGATGAAGCGTCGGTAGAATCCAGCATGACCTAGAAAACTCCTCACTTCCCTAACGGTCTTAGGTGGGTTTAGGTTTTCTATAACTTCTATCTTGGCCTTGTCAACTTCTATGCCTCTCTCGGAGATGATGTGTCCTGAGACTATCCCTTCGTTCACCATGAAATGACACTTCTCCCAATTCAGCACAAGGTTTACTTCCACACATCTTTCTAAGATTTTCTCTAAATTCGATAAGCAGTTTTTAAAATCAAATCCACACACCGAAAAATCGTCCATAAATACCTCCATGATTCCATTGAGACAGTCTGCGAAAATCGACATCATACTGCATTGGAAAGTGGCGGGCGCATTACAGAGCCCAAAGGGCATTCTTCTGTAGGCGAATGTTCCATAAGGGCAAGTAAATGTGGTTTTCTCTTGATCCTCTAGGTGAATAGGGATTTGGAAAAAACCAGAGTATCCATCAAGATAACAGAAATACGAGTGTCTAGCTAGACGCTCAAGCATCTGATCTATAAATGGAAGAGGGAAATGGTCTTTCCTAGTCGCCTTGTTCAGTTTTCTGTAATCTATACACATGCGCCATCCTCCTTCGGTCCGCTTTGCTACACGCTCACCTTTCTCATTTTCCACGACAGTGATACCTCCTTTCTTTGGTACCACATGGACGGGACTTACCCACTCACTATCCGAAATCTGGTAAATGATGCCAGCTTCTAATAACTTAAGGACCTCTTTCTTCACTACATCGCTCATGATAGGGTTTATTCTTCTCTGATGCTCTCTCGAGGGTTTCGAATTTTCCTCTAGCAGAATCCGATGCATGCATACAGACGGACTTATTCCTTTTAAATCAGAGACTTTGTATCCTAAAGCTGAGGGATATTTCCGCAAGGTATCTAAGAGTTGGTTTGTTTCAATTTGGTTCAGAGTGACGCTTATTATGACAGGTCGATTCATCTCCTCATCCAAAAACTCATATCTTAGATTCTTGGGTAGTTCCTTAAGTTCTATGGTAGGTTTCTTGGTGCACGACATAGGGTCGGGGGTAAGTGCTAAGCATTCAAAAAGTTTTTCGTCAATGTAAGGTTCCATACTCTTAAATCCGTCATCCTCTAAAATGGGGGTAGAAGGTAATCTGATTAAGGAATCGTTGAGCTCATTTACACACTCATCGATGACGCGATGGCATAACACGCATCTCCTATCACTGGTGCCATTAGAAATTTTGATAGAATGAACTCGATCTTTTCATCTCCTACCTCAAAAGTCAGCTTCCCTTTCTTAACATCTATTATAGCTCCAGTGGTCGATCAGAATGGTCTACCTAGAAGGATTAGGATGTCATCATCTTCTTTGATATCCATAACTACGAAATCAGTCGAAATGTATAACTGACGAATCTTGACAGGTATGTCCTCTAAGATACCTATGGGGTATTTAACAGATCTATCGGCTAGTTGTAACGACATCTTAGTAGGTTGAAGCTCTCCTAGTTTTAACCTCTTACAGACAGCCAAGGGCATCAGACTTACACTTGCTCCTAAGTCCAGAAATGCTTTGTCTATCATATGATTTCCTAAGTCGAGTGATTTCTCCATCCAGGATTGTATGTGTTCGAGGAAGGATTTCCATGGGTATAGTTAACTTGGTTTGAGCCAGAATCGTTTAAAAGGTTACAATCAATGGTTTGATGTCCTTGAATTCCACAGAGCTCGAACTCCGATTGGATCGCTGCCACCGTGGTAGGTTTTGAGACATGTTTTCGAATTTTAAGGCCAGAGTGTCCATCTTAGCATTCATCATGTTCATGTAGCTTATCTCATGCTTTCCTCCATGGCTCTCCTTTTTCTCTACCGTTGCTGGTTATATCCCCCATTGGGCATGGTTTTGGGCCATGTCCTCTATCAGGGCACAAGCGTCGGGATAAGGTTTGTTCATCAACGCTCCGCCAGCGGCAGCGTCAATAGACATTTTAGTGTTGTAATGGAGTCCATTATAAAAGGTGTGTATGATTAACCATTGCTCTTGGCCATGGTGCGGACAGGCTCTCAAAAGTTCTTTATATCTTTCCCAGGCATCAAAAAGTGATTCGCCTTGGTTTTGAGTGAAACTGGTGATCAGGTTCCTAAGGACAGCGGTCTTACTCGGTGGGAAATATCTGGCAAGAAAGGCTCTCCTAAGGTTTTCCCAAGTTTTTATTGAGTTGGCTGGAAGGGCGTCTAACCAGTCACGGGCTTTACCTTTAAGGGAGAAAGGAAACAATCTTAAGCGGATGGCTTCAGGTGTGGCTCCATTTGCCTTAAGGGTGTCGGCTAACTGGATAAACACTTTTAGGTGTTGATTCGGGTTCTCTGTAGCGAGACCAACGAATTGGTTTTGTTGAACTAGTTGAATTAGTGAGGGCTTAAGTTCAAAATTGTTGGTTGTTATAACGGGGTTTACGATACTAGAACTGGGCTCCTCATTAGATGGTTGAGCAAACTCTTTAAGTGATCTTTGGTTACGGTCTTCAGCCATAGCTTTCCTTAATTTAAGGATAAACAGACGGGCTCGGACGTAACGTTCGGGTTCCACTAAAGGGTTTAATAAGTTACCGGTGCTATGATTTCTACGCATCTACCGGCTAGAATAGCCTTAGTCTAAACGGGATAACAATAGGGTACGAAATTTGACAAAGTTGGTCCCCGACAACGGCGCCAAAAACTTTATGGGTCTGTAACGTATAGCCTAAATATAGTACTGCAAGTGCACAGCCTATCGAAGTAATATAAAAGATTATCAAACCACAGAGACCAATCGTCAATCTATCAACACTATTGTTAAGGTGCTTATCTAAGGTTAACAGGAATATTGTTGTGAGTGCAGTGCAACAAGGTAAGTGAGCGGAGTGAATAACAGTTAAAAGCGATAGGTTGGAATGTAAATCATGAAACCAGACAATGTTCTAGACATGCATCAGTGAAACAACTCATGGGACAGTATTCTCTATTCGTAGCAAAGAACCAATTTAACAGGAACTTGTAGCTTTTGGCTACTAAGAACCGAATTTACTCTTTAATTTAACTTCCTTTATTGTCACATATAAAGGGTGCCTTCCGCATTAAAGTAGTAAATCTATTTTTAAGAAATTGATAGTTTTGACTTAACAGAAAAGTGATTTTACCTGGAAAGATTAACTTAAAGAGACTCTTGGATTTTGACCAAGAGTCAGATTTCAAACCTACAAACGCGTCCGAAAATAGTTTCAAAATCGTTTTCTAAAAAGAGTTAATGATTCCTATTTAACCAACCAAATCGCTTTCACTTCTTTTGCTTGGTTAAATAATAATCAAGTCTATCTTTGATATGGACGGCTTTCGATCTTACCCAATAAACATTTTAAGCACAATTTGACTTAAGTTAAAAGTAAAACATCCCCGGAGTATTTTCACTAACGCGACAATTAGAACACAGACATGATCACAATCATTACATTCAAACCATTATGATTTAGCTAGACATAGTAATTGCGATTCTATAACACATGTAGACTATGGTAAGTGCGAGTAATAAAAGGGTGCGAGTCTATAACACTTGTAGATTATGGTAAGAGCATTTAGAGTCTATAAAACTTGTAGACTATTGTAAGAGCATTTAGAGTCTATAACACATGCAGACTATTGTAAGAGCATTTAGAGTCTATAAAACTTGTAGACTATGGTAAGAGCAAGAAAATAAATAAAGCAAGTAAATTGAACCTTACTCCGATCGGAGATTGAATCTTGATACAAAGTGAAGGCTGATATGATAAACTTCAACCAAAGTGCTCCAAAACTCTATTACAACACAATCTACACCGTAGTAACTCCCCGATGTGAAGAGGTTACTACTTTACATATACTGATGGTATATGGCTTAAGTTTGTACTAAGCTTGGATAAAAAAAATGAAAATGAAAAACTAAACTATATATAGTGGATTCTGGATCAGCATAAAGACAGGAGTGCCCCTCAACTCCTTTTGAGCGGGAGTCTTTTTGTGAAGGTCGCGGGCGCGGTAGCTCCACCGCGGGCGCGGTGAGGAGTAACAGACATGATCGTGTGATCGTGGCAGTTAGCTCCATCATGAAGTGGGCCACGTCATCGCGTCCCCTATAGCCGGCGCGGTGCAGAATGCCATAAGTGCATTTCTTCTTGAAAAAACCTTAATTTCCTGGCGTTTCGGCTCGTTTCTTCACTAGAGGCTTCGAAAGGTCAAGTATCCTGAAAACAAAGAAAGTACAAGCATAATACGAGATAAAGATAATAAAAACTAAGGAAAACATGTGATATTCGAGCCAGAAACATAGTGCGATTCAGTGTGATCAGTGTCCATTTCTCCTTCCACCAATAATTGTTCCAAATTTCTCATTCCGCCACCATGCATGCTTCCTCTTCTACTTTTGTCTTTTTTTAATTCCTCGTAAAGGTATGACTATGCTTGATTTAGATATCCAGTTTTGGCATTTTTGTTTTCTATTGTTCTCCATGGTCTCCTTTTATTGCTCTAGATAGGTTCCCCTTGGTTCACCTATGATGCTAGATTCAATATTCTCTTTACACGGTATATCAACTTCCCATACTTCTTCAGTTTGCTTCGCCTCTTCTTCATTGATTTATTTAAGCAGCACCTCATTTATTTCTTTTAGTTCTCTTCCTTTTTAGCATCCTAGTCCAAGGACCGACAATTGTAATCATTTGATCCTCTTGCTGCTTACCTTTCTTTTGATCCTTTCTTGCACCCTTGATTCCCAAAGCTTGTTCCTTCTGGGCCCGAACTTCACAATTTTCAACATAATGGCCGAATTTCCCACAACAGAGACTTAAAAAATGTCGGTCTTCATATTCCACTTTGTAATGTTTTCCTTAAAAAATTTAATTTGTAAAAATTTTGATCTAAAAATATAATTACTTCTATATTTAGGAGATTTTTCTCTCAAAATAAAAAGGTGTGATTTATTTTTTAAATGCATGAAATTAAAAATGTAATAAAAATATTTTTCATAATATATAACTCAAAACGTTTAAAGGACATAATTTTTTTAAAAAAAAAGTTCAAAAAATTGTGTTATTGGATCTAAAATTTCAATTAGCCCAAATTCTAAAATATTTGTTCGAAAAGGGAAACTCTTATTGCACTCATATGCTTTTTCACATACCCTCGGTAAAAACCCCAAAATATCCCTATATTTCGGATATGCGTCTCAGAAGACACTTTTAAAAAAAAGGGTGACTTCGCATATGCATATCCGAAGTCGCCCTATTTTACACAAAAAGGGTGATTTCGGATATGCATATGCGAAGTCACCTTTTTTTAAAAAAGGTTGCATTGGGAGATGCATAACTAAAATAAGTTGTGTTATATCAGAAAACGCAAACAACCACCCCCATTCTTTGCATTCTCTTCAAACACCGCATTCTCCCTACAACAACAAAAATCCATTTTTTTAACCAAAATTTCTATTGAAGATTCTCACTCCAAAACCTCCATTCAAGCATTCCAACTTCAACTCAAAGCTCAAACAATTTGTAAGTTTTCAATATCCTTACCTCAAGCTCAAAGTTATGATTTAGGGTTGTAAGATTTTAGGATAATGTGTAGATTTATCTTATTGTAGTTTAATGTTTTTGTTTAGATGTAAAAAATTGGATTTTGGATGAGTTAGGGTAAGTAATGGAAGTTGCTCAAAAATGGTTGTTCGCAGGTTATTTCGGAAGTGCATATCCGAAATCCCCTCTTACCAGTTTCAGATATGCACTTGCGAAATGTGCTCTGAGTTATTTTTTTTAATTTTCAATTTTGTTTCTTACTCGAACTTTAACTGTTCTTAACCAGTGGCATTTTTTCAGAAAAAGGGCAGGCAATCAGGCACCGACCGATCGACTAAGGCGGAGGAGGCCAACCCAGACAGCCTCGGTTCGACGCGAGAGAGCCACACAACAAGGAGTGGCTCTGAGACGGGAAAGAGTCCAAGTCTAAGTGGAGGAGGCGCCAACAGGATCTATTATGGCTGGATTATCTGGGTATGAACCTATTTATGGCTGACTACAAGTGTAGAACAACGAATGGGACGCATGTCCGGTTCTCCGCCCTAAAAGAGATTTATGAGCACAACTTGGAAGCGGCAGCTGGGGCCGAGGATTAGGGGGATACGGTTTTTGTTGAGTACCACCGCGGTTGTGCTTTGCGATGTTGGTTCATGTTCTTGGTTGGCACGTCCCTCTTTGTGGATAAAAGTGCAACCTACATGGGCGTGACATACCTCCAGTACTTTATGGATTTGAGTACAGTTCATGAGTGGAACTAGGGGGCCGCCATTCTGGTATACATATACCAGAAGCTGAATGAATCATACAACTGGATGATCAGACAGTTGACTGGCTCTTGCACACTCCTCACGGTACATTTAATTTTGAGGTGTAGTAGTAGGATTAGGCATATGTTAGGATAAGACATACTCAGCAGTAGTAGTAGCCTATGTTTTATCATTTTTTTGGTGTTGTAACATTTCTATATTTTGCACTTATCAGAACACCGGTTATTATACTTTGATATTTTATTTTAGTCTACGTACTTTTTATTTCCATTACATTTTATCTGATAAAAAGGTATTAAACTTAGTTACTATGATTATAACAATGTATGTTTCTAGTTTTTTTTTTCAAAAAACAATTCTCAGAGCACATTTTGCATGTACATATCCGAAAGTGGTTTAGGGTGTTTTTCGGATATATATATATATATATATATATATATGCATATCCGAAACATCTTAAAATGTGAAAAGGGTGCTTTCGGATATATGCATATCCGAAGGGTATTTTGGGGTTTTCAGAGGTGTTTTTCACCCTATATGGGTATAATGAGAAATTTCTGTCCGAAAATACTTGCACCTCGTCAAAACCAAACCCGTAATAATCAATTTTAAATTTGGACAGAATTGGACCTTTTCATCAGCGTGTTTAATTGGGTTGTGTGTTTTAACCCGAAATTCTCCTACCTGCCCGTTGTCCACTCCCCTAACTCCATTTTTGTTTCCATCTGCTTTTGTTGGAAAGAAAGAGAAGCAAGTGCATACCCGAGATGTTGTTTGGGGTTGTAAAGCGTTAATTTGGAGGGCTATTTTCCCTCGTAGCTTTGGCCCCTTTTTGTAAGTGCATATTTTACTGAGTCTAAAATTTTTTTAGATAAATTCTTTAGTACTCATAAATAAAATTTGGGTATCTGCCATATTTTAATTTGTTTTAAAATAAAATAATTAAGTGACATAACATTGAATTATAGTTTTTGATTGAATGAAGTTAATAGTACCCAATTAAATTTTAGGGTATAAAAGCATCTTCAATGGGGAGAACTTATTAGAGCATCTCCAATTGGAGAACTTATTTTTGTTGCTTGTGTCATATTTTGTGGGTCCAAATTGCCACATTGCATATAAGCAATCTCTAAGCAATTTCAAGTACTTTTACTCCAATGGTAATTATAAATAAGCAACATACATTTGACCCCACCAATTTATATTATTTTATTTGTACTACAATTTAATGGCCACTTTTCAATTGAATTTGTTCAAAAATAATAATATTTAATGTTAAGTTCCCCACTTTCAAGATTGTTTCATGAAGCTCTATCTCTTAAATTTAAGCAACCAATGTTGCCACATCAACACACTCCAATGGTTAAAAAAAAACAACAGAACGTAAGAGATAAAGAATCAATAAGTTCTCCCCAATGGAGTGTGCTGATGTGGCAATATTAATTGCTTAAATTTGAGATAGAACTTCATGAAACAATCTTGAAAGTAGGGAACTTAACATTAAATATTATTAGTGTTGTGAATTGAATGCCAAGAACAAAGTATAAAACAAGGAAGAAGAGGAACACGAGAATTGGCTATAACTGCTATTCTTTTACTTTCTCTTAAAACAAGATTACAAGTTTACAAGAATAACAAATAACCTCTCTCACCCTAAATTAGGATTTGCAGCTTAACAATGATGAGAGACTAGTATGCTATTTATAATAAAACCTAACATACTAACTAATGGGCTTTTTCCACAAGGCCCATTACACAAGTCAACTTAATAAACAAGCTAACTTAACAAATTAGGGTTTAAACACTAAAACCTAATTTAACATGCTAACAACCCTAGCATCTTCGACACAAGCATGTGAACAACCTTCGACTTCATGCTTAACCCTGTCGAACCAAGAAGCTACCCTTCGGCCATACTAGAGTTCGATCCAAAATCTCACAAATCTCCACCTTGGATCTAACTCTACAACATCAAGGGAACAAACTAGCTTTCTTCATGCATCTTTATCAACTGCATACAGTGGAAAAACTTGCAACTCGGCAATGTCTTGGTGATCATATCAGCAGCATTGTCTTCAGTCGAAACCTTCAGCACTTGGACTTCTCCACGCTCGATTACTCCTCTGACGAAATGCAGCCTCACATCAATGTGCTTAGTTCGCTCATGATAGGCTGAATTCTTCGATAGGTGTATTGCACTTTGACTATCACATTTAACAGTGATACCTCGACCTTGAAGTTTCAGCTCCTTCGCAAAACCTTCAAGCCACAATGCTTCTTTCACAGCTTCAGTTAATGCAATGTACTCCGCTTCAGTGGTTGATAGAGCAACAACCTTCTGAAGTGTTGCTTTCCAACTAATTGCTGTGCCAAACATAGTGAAAACATATCCAGAAATAGATTTCCTGGAATCCATACAACCTGCATAATCAGAGTCGACATATCCTTCGATTACTGCTTTACCATCTTCACCCAAGGCTCCACCATAAATTAGGACTCTATTCAGAGACCCATTTATGTACCTTAAAATCCACTTCAATGCTTGCCAGTGAGCCTTTCCAGGATTCGCCATGTACCTGCTTACAAGACTTACTGCGTATGCTATGTCGGGTCTAGTACAAACCATAGCATACATCAAAGAACCAACTATATTAGAATATGGGATGCTATTCATATAGGCTCTTTCCACATCAGTACTGGGACACTGATCAATACTCAGCTTGAATTGAGGGTTTGTTGGAGTCACAACTGGCTTCGAATTCGACATACCAAACTTTTCAAGAATCTTCCGTAGATATGCCTCTTGAGATAGGCATAACTTCGACTTCTTTCTATCTCTTCGAATGTCAATTCCAAGAATCCTGGAAGCAGCTCCCAGATCCTTCATATCGAACTCCTTATTGAGTTCAGCCTTCACCCTCATCACAT
Organism: Vicia villosa; assembly: GCF_029867415.1. NCBI lineage: Eukaryota > Viridiplantae > Streptophyta > Magnoliopsida > Fabales > Fabaceae > Vicia > Vicia villosa. The sequence continues at coordinate 102,651,046 of NC_081184.1, read as the reverse complement.
CTTCGACACTGTTGCTTGCTATGAGAATATCATCCACATAAAGCAACAAAATAACAAATGAATTACCAGGTCGAAATCTGAAGTAAACACAGTGGTCGAACTGACTTCTAATGAAACTTATGCGTGCCATGAACTTGTCGAATCTCCTATTCCACTGTCGAGGAGATTGTTTCAGCCCATACAAGGATCTCTTTAACTTACACACATAATCATCCTTCCCCTTTTCGACATACCCTTCAGGTTGCCTCATCAGGATCGTTTCATCTAGATCACCATACAAGAACGCAGTTTTCACATCCATCTGTTCCAGTTCAAGATCGAACTGTGCCACCATGGCAAGCAGCATTCGAATGGACCTATGTTTCACAACAGGAGAAAACACATCATTGAAGTCGACACCTTCTTTCTGAGTGAAACCCCTTGCGACTAACCTTGCCTTATATCTTTTCGACGTCACTCCTTCAATTCCTTCCTTAACTTTGAAAATCCATTTACAGCTGACTAACCTTGCCCCAGCAGGTTTCTTGATCAGTTCCCAAGTGTGATTATCATGAAGAGATTTCATCTCATCATCCATGGCCTTCAGCCATTCAGTCTTATTTTGACTCCTCATAACTTCCTTATAATCTCTAGGTTCATCATCAAGAACCTCACTGGCAGAGATTAATGCATAAGCTATAAGATCTGCATACCCAAGTCTCTGAGGTGGTTTGATGACTCTTCTCGACCTATCTCTCGACAATAGGTAGTCATCGTCAGTTTCCTCAACTTCCTCAGCATCTTCTGCTTCTTCTTCGACTTCATCAGGGACATGCAATTCAGCATCAACATGCTCCACCTCAACAGGAATCTCTACCTGTTCCAGCTCTTCGTCAGATGTTTCTGTACTTCGACCAACATCACCAGTTTTCTTAAAAGCCATTTCAGCTTCATTGAAAACAACATCTCGACTGGTGATACACCTCCTGTGACCTGGCTCTAGGCACCATAGTCTATAAGCTTTGACTCCTTCTGGGTATCCCATGAACATGCATTTCAGAGCTCTAGGTTCGACCTTGTCTTGCCTAATGTGAGCATAGGCTATGCAGCCAAATACTCTCAGTTTGTCGAGATCTGGTGGATGTCCCGACCAAACTTCTTCAGGTGTCTTCATATCTAACGCTGTCGAAGGACATCTGTTTATCAGATATGTTGCTGTCGCAACAGCCTCAGCCCAGAACACCTTCTTTAACCCCGCACTAGTCAACATACATCTAACTCTCTCCAAAATAGTTCGATTAAACCTTTCAGCCAAACCATTTTGTTGTGGAGTACCTGCAGTAGTTCTATGCCTTGCAATACCAGAGGTAGCACAAAAACTGTCGAATGCCTCATTGCAAAATTCAAGGCCATTGTCGGTTCTCAACCTCTTGACCTTTCTGCCAGTCTGATTTTCAACCAGAGTCTTCCAACTTTTGAAATTCTCAAACGTTTCATCCTTAGTCTTCTGGATGAATACCCATAATTTTCTGGAATAATCATCTACTATGGATAGGAAATTCCTTGCCCCTGAATGTGATGGACACCTTGCAGGCCCCCAAAGATCAGCATGGATGTAATCAAGGGATCCATGTGTTCTTTGTTTGCCTTTGTTGAACTTCACTCTGCAAGATTTTCCAAGTACACAGGGTTCACAAAACTTCAGCTTTTCGATTTTGTCTCCACCAAGCAGATTTTGTTTCCCTAATTCGACCAGACCCCTTTCACTGACATGGCCCAATCTCATGTGCCAGATTTCTGTTTTCGACAAAGATTTCGTGGATGCAACATTTGTCGAACCACTTACAACTTCAGCCTCAAGGGTATACAAGCCTTGTTTCTTCAAGCCTCTCAAGACTTCCTTCGAACCCTTCATGACTCTTAGGATACTTTTCTCTCCTTGGAAAACATATCCTTTCTTGTCGAATTCACCAAGAGAAAGCAGATTTCTCTTCAAATCAGGAACATACCTGACTTCAGTCAACAACCTTATTGACTCATCATGGAGCTTGAATCTCACAGATCCAACACCTGCAATCTTGCAAGCCTTGTTGTTTCCCAGCAATACTGATCCACCATCTTGATCACATAATTCCTCGAACAAGTCTTTGTTTGGAGTCATGTGCCAAGTGCAACCTGAATCCATAATCCACTCCTTCTTAGAGTCACTGCTTGAAACCACAAGAACATCAGATGATTCGAAATCATCTTGAACAATGGCAGCGTTGCCATTATCCTTACCTCCATGATATTTCAGGCGTTCAGGGCACACCTTTCTTGTGTGACCCTCCTTCTTACAATGGTAGCATCGAATGCCAGATGCTTCGCCACCGTAAGACTTCGACTGGCTTTTGCCTTTCTTCTTGTCAAACTTACCATCCTTTCGTAAGAGTTTTCCTTTAACGGCCAAACCTTCGCCAACAGTCGAAGGTTTATGCTCCTTTCGTTCATTCAAGTCCTTAAAGTACAAGGCTGATTGAACTTCTTCAAACGTCAGGGACTCCCTTCCATACAAGAGAGTTTCTTTGAAGTGAGCATGTGATCGAGGCAAAGAACACAATAGTAACAGCGCTTGATCTTCATCATCGATCTTCACATCAATATTTTCAAGATCAAGAATCAGCTTGTTGAACATATCCAACTGCTCAGCCAATACTTTGTCTTCAATCATCTTGAATGAATACAAAGCTTGCTTCAGGTAGAGTCGATTTACCAGCGATTTGGTCATATACAAACTTTCAAGTTTCACCCATAACCCTGATGCCGTCGTCTCCTATGATACCTGCCGGAGAACCTTATCACCAAGGCTCAACAGAATTGCGCTGTGTGCTTTCTCGATCATAGTTGTCTTCTCCGCTGCCGTTAATGCAGCATTCATGGATGCCTCTCCCTTCAACGCTTCCAAACAACCCTGCTGAACCAGTAGGGCTTTCATCTTCAAGCGCCACAGACCGAAATCATTCACTCCAGTGAACTTTTCAATCTCATACTTTGTTGAAGGCATCTTCTCCACGCTCACCGCACCAATTTGTTGTGAATTGAATGCCAAGAACAAAGTATAAAACAAGGAAGAAGAGGAACACAAGAATTGGCTATAACTGCTATTCTTTTACTTTCTCTTAAAACAAGATTACAAGTTTACAAGAATAACAAATAACCTCTCTCACCCTAAATTAGGATTTGCAGCTTAACAATGATGAGAGACTAGTATGCTATTTATAATAAAACCTAACATACTAACTAATGGGCTTTTTCCACAAGGCCCATTACACAAGTCAACTTAATAAACAAGCTAACTTAACAAATTAGGGTTTAAACACTAAAACCTAATTTAACATGCTAACAACCCTAGCATCTTCGACACAAGCATGTGAACAACCTTCGACTTCATGCTTAACCCTGTCGAACCAAGAAGCTACCCTTCGGCCATACTAGAGTTCGATCCAAAATCTCACAATTAGTTTTGAACCAATTCAATTAAAAAGTGATCATTAAATTGTAGTACAAATAAAATAATATAAATTGATGAAGTCAAATATATGTTGCTTATTTATGATTACTATTGGAGTAAAAGTTGTTGAAATTGTTTAGAGATTGCTTATATACAATGGGGCAATTTAGACCCACAAAATAAAACACAAGCAACTAAAATAAGTTCTCCCAATGGAGATGCTCTAAGACTCTTGATCAAAATTTTATGGTACAAAGAAGTTTTAGAAAAGGTTACGACTTTGCACCTGAACAATTTCCCTTAGCTATCATGGAAAGGTGGTGCTGGTGAATTAAGATGTGAAATATGTACCTATTTTGCTTTCACATCATTGCTAATAGGTTAATAAACTACATCAATTGGAGGCATGCATTAATAGAAATGTAATTTGTAAGATGCATGTAACTGGTTACTCTATATTTATAGAGAATAAAGATTACATATACACTGGAAAAATTCTTTAGTCTTTGACACACCTTTGGAAATCATTAGAATTAGTAAACAAAAGAAAAATGGAGTAAAATTGTAGAATTAAAGAATAAAACTCACATTATATTAGAATAAATAAATTCAGGATCATACAAATCTCAGATTCCCTAATCCACTAATATATAAACTCTTAACCACAATAGTATTCACTCATATCTCACAAATATTGCATAACAATACATCACACTCTTGAATATTCATATCATGTTACTTAATAGACTGAACGTTGGTAAATTGAAATCCTATTCTTGTTTATGCAGACAATGAAGTTAACATAACTGCTCCAAGGAAAAGAGATATCCACTTTCCATAGGCATTGATTTTTACAGAACCAGAATTATCATTTGAGGGCTTAGCTTGAGATGAATCAGAAGAATCTGGTGATAGCGGCTTCTCCTTTTCGGCTTTTGGAGTCAGTGCAGAAGGTTCCGGCGCCAAAGAAGGTCCCTTCTTTGGTGCCTTAGCGACTGAAAAGAAATCCATAGGAAGAAGCACTTTGCCAACTTTATAGATAGCAAGATGCTTATCGGTATATATAATGCCATTGATTGTAGTGTTCACTTCTCCCGTTGATATGTTGACACTTCCACCGTAACTCACAACGTTCAGCTCCACCTTTCCTGGTTTAGCTCCTGCAAGTGTTCTCACTGGGTTGGTTAGGATATCAAAGTTAGAGCTTGATACGTAGTCGGAAATAACGTGGAACTGTAAGAGTTCGAGTTTCTGTCCGTCAGAAAGAGAGTTGAGGAATCCGGCTTTGAGTTCTGAGAACGCGCTGTCATCTGGTGCAAGAATTGTTAATCCACCTGTTTTTGTAGTCAATAGTTGCGAATTGAGTTGGTTGATTAATTGAGTTGTTTTCATGAGTCGGATTAGGACGTTGAATGACTTGGCTTTTCTCAGGATTCCGACTATGTCAACAGCTGCGGTGTCAGGTGTGGAGTCAGTAGGTGATTCCGGTAATGAAGGTACCAATGGTTTGGGGGATGCAGCTGGCGTGGTTGGGGAAGGTAGTGTAGGTTGTATTGGAGCATTAGCAGGTGATAATTGGGATAAAGTAATTGTGGTGGAATACAAAAGAGAAATTAGTATTGCAAGGGAGAAGGAGAAGAGATGAGATTGCTTCTTAAACATCATTTTGGTTTTGATTTGATGAATGTTAATGCTTTGATGTTGTTTTTGTTCTTCAAATGAATGGTAAACTTCCAAACGAGTACTTGATGCATTGATGAAATGTGGGAGAAAACATTTATAGAGTAAGAGAATATGGTAGAGAACAATGAGAGTTAGGTGAAAGGCATTGTTCTAAAGCCTGAAATTGTGATTTGTGAACTTAAAGTTGCTGCATGGTAATGAGATTGAGGTGTGCATTGCATCTACGAGTCTATGTGATTGATGGCTACACAATTCTTCCATCATAACTATATTTTACCGAATAAGTATTAAATATGTCACATACACCCACAAATATGTATTCTAGGATAAAAATGAAGGGTGTAAAAAATGTGAGATAATGTTGTAGTACATAAGTGCTAATGCATATGATCCATGTTAAACTTATTGAATTAGCAAAATAAATACTGTAATATGTTGGTTAATACTAACAAATAGGGGAATTTTGTGCGCCAAAATTCTCTTTAGGTTAAGGAATGTTACCGGAGTGCACCACACACAGGATCGGCCCTAGGGGTAGGCCACCAAGGGCCTAGGGCCTCATTTTTTTATTATTTTATTAATTGATTTTTTTAAAAAAGTTAATTTTTCAAATTATTTTTTATATCAATTAAATAATACTAACACCTATTACTATATGAAAATCATAAGAATAAATAATAAAATTTTGAATTCTTAATTTTTTTTATAATTTTGATATTATTTTTCAATTATGATTTTTTTAAATAATGAAAAGAGTTTTGAGACAAGTTAATTTTAGTATCAATTAAAATATAATATTAAATAAAATTAATTATATTAACTTAATAGTTTTACATCTTAAAACATCTAAAATATATATCCAAACACATTTAAAATATATTAATTTTAAAAACATATTTTTATTATATTAAAAATATTTAATTTAAAATTTTGCCTCAGGCCTCAAGATCTGTTGGGCCGGCCCTGACCACACATATTTAAATCTATTAAGGCCACATCATTTCTTCCCATAAGACTAGTGTTTTCTTGTAAATATCGTACTTGTAAACTTTTCAATACAGAATCAATAAAAAAAACATTTATGCATCATTTTTATTCATTTAACAGTATGCTTTACTTTATTTTGTGCATTTCTTAATTTACTAGCTCAAAACACTAAAAAATATGAAATATTAGTATAACCGCTTGAAGAAAAATGAGTCATAGTGGAGAGCTACTAGCCCGTATCTCGACCGACTTTCAAGTTAGACAACAAATTTGACATGCCTAATAAGATGCTACCACGAAAACTGTTAGAAAAATCATGTCACAACTATGTTTTGCAAATGCATTTGTGTTCAGGAAAAAGTCTCGGAAGTATGGACCAACCATCATCATCAGCATCCAAGAGCTCAGTTAGACATTATCAAGCCAATGGTTTATAATGTTTGGAATGTCTAGATTTGTGACTTCATCCAATACTTCTAGAGATACACTGGTTGACCTACATGAAGCTCTCAATGGATATGACCATGTCTTTCCCACATTAGATCGACATGGGAATTGATGCATTGTGTGTCATGTCTCGTAACAAATCAGGGTCGGCCTAAGGGCCAAGCCACTAAGGTTAGGGTTTTAGGCCTCAAAAGTTTGGGCTTAAAGAAGACCTCAAATTTTTTTTATTTAGTTATAGACATATATAATGACACAATAATCACATATATAAGGTTAGGGTTTTGATCAAAAATATTTAGATCATAAATACCATTTTCTATATAAAAATATTTAGATCAATAATAATTTTTTTTCCGTTTACAAATATTATTTTTGTTTTGGAATCATTTACAAAAATATATGGATCAATAGTAAATTTTCGTATATAAAAATATTTAGATCAATAATAAATTTTTTTCCCGTGTACCATTTTTTGATAAAAAATATTTAGATCATAAGTATCATTTTTTGTATATAATCCATTGAGGTATTATAATTACAATACCATCGGCAATACTTTTTGGGACAAATGGATCATATTTTATAACAATCCAAAGCTTTTTATCAACTCACATTAAGTGAATAAACATGTTATCTTTCCAATATGCATATTTTTTTACCCTTGAATGTGAGAGCTCTATTATAAGCACCATTTAGGTCTTCCTTACCCACATTCTCAATTCTTGATTCACAAGACTTGATCAAAAGACCAGCTCTAAGGCTTATTGTTGGTTAGAATATAGGTGTAGAATGGTCTATAGTGGTGGGGGGTTGAATATACATTTCCCTGAAAACCAATCTCAAAAGACATGATTAAGAGATATTAGAAGAAGAAAATGATCTAAATAATGAGATTAACAAGAGTAAATTTTTGTCCTCTTCATCAATCATCACCTTAATGATCTTGTAAAATCATATCAACTTCTCCACCATGGATTTGTTTTCTACCGTTCAAAACGAGGAAAGTTATTATTTGAGACATAACATATGAGCCAAAGTCTTAGTCTTCTCATTGCTGACTTCCCTAGCAACTTTATCCCTAAAGCATAAGATAGTTGCACTCATGGCTATGTACATTTTCTCGATCTTCTCTTCCTTTTGTAGGCGTGCAAATATGTCTCACCCTTCAATGCTTCAATACACTTCTATTGAGTTAGACTTCTTTCATCTTCACTTTCCACAACTAAAAGTTGTTGTCTTCGGAAAATTTCTCGATCGCCCATTTATTATCCAATGTGTTCACTTGTAAAGAATTTTCCTTTTCCCGCACACTAGGCCCCTCTTGTTTTGAAAAATTGGCACAATAATTCAAAACATATGGTATAGATATTCAAGGTTCAAACACACTAAAAAAATTTGATGTGTATGGACAAAGAACAATGACAACCAAAATAAATAGCCTCAAATAACACAATACCTGCCAAGAGTGAACAAAAACTCATAATAAGTTTGAAGAATATAAAATGCAACAAGCACAATAACTTTTTTATCAAGATCGATCAAACTATATACTCTAGAGGAAAGAGTGCCTCTCAGATTCATTATAGTTCCAACAAATTGTTACAAGAGATTACAAAAAAAAAAGTTATAAGAAAATAGTCTCGCAAGTTCCCAAGAACAAACTATATTTTCTACCAAAATATTTTCCAGTATCTCCAACTCTCTATATATGAATCACACAATCCAAAAGTGTTTAGAAATGTTTCACAATCCCTATAAAAATCTTCGAAGGATTGTCAAATTCCAAAAGCACAATCATATGAATTTCTTCCTTTGCCTCTTTTTGTTCTCCTAAGATTGTCACCTCCCCCGATTGTCTTTCAAACTACATTTTAAAGGTTGTAAAAACAAAAAAATGATAGAAATACATATTTATAACTATTTAAACTAAATGTGTTCTTAAAGGGTCCAAAACGCAAATCATTAACTTTTAAAATAAAAAGATTATAAATATCATATAATATTTTTCATATTAATTTAGAGTATCTCAGAATATCTATATATTAATTTATTAAAACCAAAGCGACCTAATTTTCTACTTGTGAAGCACCGACCAAATTGTCGCCCCACAGACTAACTCGTTGTCTGCTGGACCGACCCGCCGCCCGTCAGATTTCCCTCACACCATTAGAACTACGACACTGCTGATAGGGGTCTGGGAATAGGCTGAGCCGAGCTGTTAAAAATTTTCAAAACTTAAGTTTGGCCTGTGGCCTATCATAGACTTATTTTTAGGTCTGAGTCTTCCTTTTCGAATGCCTGATTAGCTTATTAGATTACATAAAAGCCTATTTTATTTGAACATTGGTAAATAAGTAATTCAACCAATGTTTAAATAGATTAACAAATTAAAATATTAAGAATATTAAATACATATTTGCATTGACTTATTCAAGTTTATTTATTACCATAAGTTTTATGATACTATTTGTTTGAAAGAAGTTATAAAAGCAACTCATGACATTGTTCATAAAGTTTTTTCAACTTATTTTCGTAAGTTCTTCAAGATAATTCAGTTTTATTTTTGTATTTTAATTCAATATACATGTACAATATAATAATAAAAACGAAATTATTCATATTTATTTAAATAGGTCGTCTATAGGCTTAAAATGTTTTTTTTATGACCTACCACCTAACTTTTTTAACTAAATAGGTTTATACAAAAGTCTAAACCTTTTCTATATAAAAAAGTGTGACTTAGTCAGAGTCTATGTAAAATAGACCATATACCTCTGTTAGTTGATCAAACTTATTCTCACACCTAATTACCACCACCCTACCCTCTCGGCCTCCATATCTCCTATGGATATGTTTTTTTTTCTCTCATCATCCTTAAACTTTTAAGACATATTTCTACCGAATATTTATGGATAAGTAGGACGATCTTCTCATTTCTTGATGCATGGATGAATGTTCTTTAATTTATAAAAATTATATATTTAAAATTCTAAGAGTATTATTGCTGCTAAAATAATTAACTTTTTAAATTTCTTTTTACATCTCAACTATTTTAAGAATCCTAATTGAGAAATAATTTAAACATATATTGTGTAATTTAGGGTAATTCTCATTTTACAGGAGTAAAATCTAATTAGATCCAATTCTAAGAGTATTTGTGTTGTCCTTCCAGCTAAAACTTGAAGGCCGACATCCCAAACCCACTAACCCCATATCTACCTTATCTCATTGATGCAACACCTTAATCTCTTAGCCTATGAGAAGATGTGATTTATAGTACGACAAGGATAAGTGAAAGCAATACCAAAAGAAATATATAGTTAAAATTGACAGTTGATTATTAGTGGAATATCTCAAATACACACAGCCAAATGTTATGCAAGTATTACTTATACATTAGTTGGATTTGGCATCTCTTTCACTCCCTTTCAGTTGCAAAAAAAACTATACTTTTCTGATAACAAATCACAACCTCCTTATCAGAATTCTAGGTAGCACAGTATACGATTTTAAACCAAACCTTTTCACCAACATTTCATTGTCACTCTCATGTTTTGTTCTCTATAAAAGCCAACTCCTGAATCTCATCAATACATCGACACATTACAATTTGTCTACACTGCAAAAGCACCATAGCCCTTATTCATCAAAACCAAAATGACGTTGAATAAGCAATCTCATCTTTTGTCCTTCTCACTTGCAATACTAATTTCTCTTTTATATTCTATCACCGCTACTTTATCTCAATTATCACCTGCTAATGCTCCTATACAACCTACACTTCCAGCTCCAACCCAACCAGCCGCAGCCCCTAAGCCATTGGTACCTTCCTTACCAGACTCACCTAGTGACTCCACTCCTGACACTGCAGGCACCGTTGACATCGTCGGAATCCTGAGAAAGGCAAAGTCATTCAATGTCTTAATCCGTCTCATGAAAACAACTCAATTGATCAACCAACTCAATTCGCAACTATTGACTACAAAAACAGGCGGATTAACAATTCTTGCACCAGATGACAGCGCGTTCTCAGAACTCAAAGCAGGATTCCTCAACTCTCTTTCCGATGGACAGAAACTCGAGCTCTTACAGTTCCACGTTATTTCAGACTACGTATCAAGCTCTAATTTTGATATTCTAACTAACCCAGTGAGAACACTTGCCGGAGGTAAACCAGGAAAGGTAGAACTGAATGTTGTGAGTTACGGTGGAAGTGTCAACATCTCAACAGGTGAAGTGAACACTACAATCAATGGCATTATATATACCGATAAACATCTTGCTATCTATAAAGTTGGCAAGGTGCTTCTCCCAATGGAATTCTTTTCCGTTGCTAAGGCACCTGCAAAAGGACCATCTTTGGCACCAGAACCTTCAACTGATACAGCAAAGGCACCTAAATCCGATAAGGATACATCTTCAGATTCGTCGCAGGTAACTAATCCAAAAGAACAGAATTCTGGCTCAGTGAAGATTGAGTATGGAAAATGCGTGGCTCTTGGGCTTGTATTAGCTTTGGCTGCGATGGTGCAGACCCAATACTGAGATGAAGGAATATGCTATTGAATTTCATTCTTCAGAACACGCACATTCATTCTGTAACATTATTTTTCCGCTGTCATTGTTTTTGAATTTGTACTTTAGGATGTATACTTTTCATGTTACTATGTTATTTCATTTTTTCATATATTTGATTTCATAAGACACTCCAAATTATTTCTTTCCTTCAAATACAGACTAACCTAACTGAAATGTCTAACACTACAATGACTCCTTCATATCATTAATGTAAATCATAAAATGTTGGTGGGAATGAATAAACTTAAAACAATATATAATTCATTATAAATAAATAACACAACACTACAAAATTATGAGTTCACATTCTTCATTTACTTCATCTTTAAGCATCTCATGTATAAGATTCCGATCATACCAACAACAACGGTTGAAGCCCTCAGTCCATCTTCCAGCACCTATATAGAAATCGTCACGAGAACTAAAAGTAATTTGCTTAAGCGATTTCGCACTTCTCAATAGGTGACTAGCTAACTCCAATATATTCCTAGAGCAAACACAGCCATTTAACTTCACATATTTTAAATCATTATGGAAAACCCCTGCATTTTCTCTTCTTCGCCTATTAGATCCAACCATGTGTGATTTTTCTCTATGTTCGTTTTTAATCTGAAAAATGAAAAAAATAAATTAAAAGACAAACGAGAAATATATATAAATAATGAAAAGAGAGGGGAGGCGTTACGGCCAAAAATAAAATCATGATATATACTAAAATACATAATTTACATTTTTTTATATAATTTCTTGATTTCAAAAAAAAAAAAAAAATATACTAATTGGTTGTGATTAACTAACCGTTAGAGAGAGTTTTTGGAGATACTTAGAAGCCATTATAATATCCAAAATCCAAAAGTAGTCTTTATTAGGATCATCCTTTCCGGAAATAAATAATTCCAATTGTCTAAGATTTTGAAATTGAACCAGATGCTTCATTAACTTGGGTATCTGTTTACACAAAAGCAATTATTGAGTCAATTAATTAAAAGATAGCTAGGAAAAATCAACACATAAACATCAACTAGCATGTTAGGGTTTTGAGTGCGTCACACCTGTGAATGGTGACTTGTCATAGCCAAATTCTCAACATGATGTAATCTTGCAATCCTAACAAAGTTATATACACTATAGTACTTTCTCACACCTCCATCCCAAAAAACCTTCAATAACTTTGGTGCATTAACAAAGATTGTGCCCTTGGAACCTCTATATTCAAAGGATGAGAGATTCAAAGCATCAATATTTATCAATATCTTATAAGAATAGCGACTCTTATCGCAACAATTAATTATGCCCAAATGACGCAACTTTGGACTGACAATTTTCAAGTCACGATTGAACAAGCAGTTCTTAAAGGTGACATCTTCAAGTCGGAGATCTTTAGAAAACAAATGAGGTATGACTTCAGTTTGAAGACACTCGTTGAGGCCTTCCAACACCATTGTAGTCACATTTTTTAGTTCATATAAATCAACAAATTTAGAAATTTTACTACTGCTGCAGCTAAACTTGGATAACATGTGAGACTTAATGTTCACTATGTGTAAACGGTCAGAATACCCATAATTAGAAGGCCGAAAATTAGAAGAATATTCCATGGATGAGAGATTTGATGCAATGATATCTATATTCCGCCGGTTCCAAATATTCCCGCACTTAATCTTCAAATGAAGCAATGTTGAACTGATTATTTTTTGGTCAGATCTCAAGGTACATTCATTAAGAGTGAAGTTTTCAAGATGAATGCAATTTAGAAACAGATCCTGAAGCATATTCTGCTTCAAAGGAACTTGATGCAGCACAAGAGTTCTCAAATTCTTCATTCCAAAATATTCCATAGGTGCTGCTATGAGGCAGTTCTGTAGGTGTAGATATGTCAGAGAATCATTGTCAGATAAGAAAGGAAACAAAAATTTGTATGGCTTCATTGTATCTTCATCATCACTACTATCACTATCACTTTCACTTTCAGTATCACTATCATCAAAATCAACAAATTTACATGGGAAGAGCAGTTCAATACGATTGACACCCTTATGAACTCCTTTGTGAATCAATCTCTCAATGACATCGGTTTGATCATGACATAACGGAAAATTTACTCGGATCGAACTGATCTTGTCACCGTGATATTTCAGCATGAAAGCATCCAACTTTGTGGCGAATTGAGATTGAACCTTTCGCAAGAGTGGAAGGGTTTTTGGTAACTTTGGAATTGTTTTATAGTCGAACATGTTATGCATATCGAAATTGAGATCCTTCCTAAATCCCCATTCGGGATACCATTGTTTGGATAATGCACTAGTTTTCAACAAAGTCTTCAAAGTTAACATGGAAAAGATATGTGATATAACAGAATCAGGTAACTCAGTTAACTGATCAGTCTTGCGTTTTTTAACACTTTTCATTGTTGCTGCAAACAATAATGAACAAACCTTAAAAATTGAATTAACAGTGTGATCAAACAAACAAAAACTATATTTGAACACGTACCTCAGAACTGTTCTTGATCGTGATGCCACACAGAACAATAGGTACACCGTACACTGTAGAATGACAAATTCTGGAGAAGAAGATGATTGTGAGTAGCTTTCTGTTATGAGAATTGTTTTTATGAAGAACACTGTTGACGGTTTCGTTGGAAAAGCCGGAGAATTAGGGTTTATCTCTTCATAAAATTAGGGTTTTTCTTTCACGCTCGCCAAAGACTCATGCAATTTACACGTCAATTCAATTCTATATCCTAATTTTTATTATTAATTGTTATTTTTTTAATAAATAATTTGATATTTAATTTTCAGACTCTTACTAGATTTTTTTTTAATTTTAATGGTTTGAAAAAATAAAAAATTAAGAATAAAATTTAAGAATATTTCAATCCACACCTTGATACTCTTATGCATCTGACGAAATTTCGTTTATGTTCCTTAGTTTCGGAAATACACATCAAGAAACACTCTTTTTTTTTTTGTTAAAATTTGTTTTTTTCGGAGCTTAATCTACGGAAGTATTATAAAATAGTGAACGTTGGGAAATTCAAATTAATTCAGTTCAGGGAATATTCCGTAGATATATCTACGAATCGTCTTAAAAACAGAATGTTCCGTAGATGTACATACGGAACATTCTGTTATATTTTAAATCAACTACATTTCATTCCAAAACTCCAAATTTTTGTGTGCCACAACAGAATAATACATCAAAATATAGTACATCCAAAACTCAATGGTATATAGTACACCAAAAGAATACATCGTATAAATCATCCAAATAGTGTCATATACATAATCAAAATAAATTACATCGATGTAATAAAAATACAGACATCAAAATAATCAGCACGATCACTATTGTGTGTGTTGGACAACATCCTCATCCTCGCCTCTGCCTCTAGCGCCTCCTCTACGTCCACCACCTCGTCTGTCGACTACTCTGCCTCTACTGTCAACTACCCCACCTGTCCTGCCACGATGTCTATGATACAAGAATGCCCCCTCTGCCACCCTCATGAGATCATCCAGTATACGCCTATTACCAGACCCTTTAGGGAAGAAACCACCGCCAATGCCTGTCTGCGCCATCTCAAGTATCTCACGACAGCGATGAAACACATCTTGAGTGTGGTCTAATGAGACTAATGGGTCTGTAATATCTCCTGATAAGCTGGTCTAGGCGGTGATCCCACTGCAGTGGGGATCATGTATGGGTGTGACAAAGTGAAATACCAAGTGATGTACCCGTCGACGCAGCTCTAGTCTGACTCTGCTCTGATCTCTCGAGCCTCTTCCGGAACCATGTGATGCTTATAGAATGCGAAGGCCTCATTTATCTGTCGACGGGTCATCCTGATAGGAGCAAAGACAAAAGGGTGGTGAGATATCATGTGACAGTAGCGAATTGCCGCATGATGTGCTCCCAAAGATAGCAAACAATGATGGTCGAACTGGCAGCCAGCCATCCAGAATATAGTGCAATGTTACCTCTCTGTTCCGGACATGTCTGGCGGTATGATCAATGTACCCCGTCAACATGGATAAATCGAACAGACCCCCTGGGTAACCCTTTGGCGCCTCAATCAGCCTTTTCATGCAATGTGTCAACATCATTAGGAGGTACCACAAGGGAGCTAGCACCATCCGGAGGTGGCATAGAAGATCCAGCATTGGCTGGAGGTGGCACAGAAGGAGCAGAAATATACCGACGACGTCTGCGCCCTCTCATCCTGACCACTAGATGTCAATTGTCCCAGATCTAAGAGTCCATAGGATGACGCTCCGTGGTGCACCTCAGCCAACGACCACACTGGATCCCAGCGCCTCCTCTTTAATTTTATTCATATTTCTTTTTTCTAATTTGTTTCTTTTAATTAACTTTTTTTCTTTTCTTTTTCTTTCAATTAAACTTCTTTTTGATTAAACTAACCAATTAACATATCTAGGATTAGCTTTTTACCATAAAATTAATTTAACAAATTATTTTAATCATAAAAAACACCAAAAAAAATTGTTTGTTTCTTTTAATTAATAAAGATAGGTTTAGGTGAAATAAAATGAGACTTTAATTTATTTTTAGGTTAAATAATTAGACATAGGTCATATTTGATTTTAATTTTAATTTTGTACATATTTAAGTAAATTAAATAATTAGTTAATTAGGTTTTAACCATTAATCAATCAATTAATTTAGAATTTGGATTTAATTAATTAAAATTAATTTAGACTTTTAAGTTTGGATTAATTAACATAAATTAGGTTTCTACCTTTTAACCCTAATCCTCTTTTCTGTAATTATTCAATCTTTCCAACTATATTTGTAATTGTTCACGGATTGTAATAATTTAGATTTAAACTCCTTAGAATTTAATTTTCCAAATTATGTAACTACAAAAGCCTTGCAATAGTTTAAATTAGGACTTTACTAGTTTTGCATCCCCGTTTTGGTTATGTACCCCCATCCCGAAGCCATGTAATAACGTAGATTTACTTTCCGCATTTACTTTCTGCACCTATAAATTGCTTAGATGTATGCTAATAGGATTGTATGGAAAGATAATAATTGGACGTAGCCCACTAACCTCAAGATTAAATAACTGAATCTAACACACTCTTTTTACTTGTTCACACACTCACCTTTAGGGTAACCCTCTCTTGTTACCTTCGATTAAATGGTCAAGTCCCTCGAACATAGGGATGTCTTAGAAAGGTTGCCTCTGATTAATATCATCATTGTCCCTTCGATAAAAAGATCATAGTCCCTCGATGACCCTTCGATGTTGCCTACGAAATATGATCTAGTCCCTCGAGTTGCCTACGAGAATGATGATAGTCCCTTCGAATGCTAAGACATCCTTACAAGTTGCCTTCTATGAACATTCGATGACCTTTCGATGTCCCTTTACATCCAATGAAAAGACTTCCCACTAACTAATGGTGTGGATAGTCTTTATCACAGGAAAGCCTTAAAGTATAGGAAAGACCTTACAAAATTAGGGTAGGTAACTCCTGATTGTTTGCTCAACTCAAAACATTCAAAATGATTTTCACACCTCATATATTTCAAAAAAATTTCAAAGACTCCACTTTGTATACATTCATACGAGAATCATTACAAAGTTAAAGTTCTTTTACAAACTGTTTTTCTAAACACACACTATACTTTCAAACAAATCAAAACAAGTGAGCTAAGCAATTAAGAGCCCATGGATAACCATGGATACATAGGGTGCTTACACCTTCCTTTTGTATAGCCTACCCCCCGAACGCAATCTCTTTCAAAAAGGTCTTTCTTGTTCTTTTAGCCTTTTCTAATTGGATAAAATAAAAGTCGATGGCGACTCTTGCTAACCGCAACATGTTTTGCGAATAACAAAACAAAATTTCAGTTCTCCCACTGTATTACATGCGCTTTGGTTTTTTATAGATTTTATGTCGGATATGTACCTACCAAATTTAACCTACCAAATTTCTAAATTTCAAAATATAATATTACAAAGTCCTTCTTTAAATTCAAATTCTAAACATAATCACTACACACAACAAAATAATACAAAATACAAATCAAAATAAATTTTGAACAAATTCTAATTGAAACACAAACTAAATTAAAATAAAGTGTAATGTGTAATAAATTTAATTTTAAAAGAGAAAAAGTTGTTCCAAATAAATTTTGAACAAACTCTACATATATTTTAACATGTTATTTCTCTATAATTTGAATTGGCATTATGTTTGGTAAAACTATAATATAGTA
Source organism: Vicia villosa (assembly GCF_029867415.1). Classification (NCBI taxonomy): domain Eukaryota; kingdom Viridiplantae; phylum Streptophyta; class Magnoliopsida; order Fabales; family Fabaceae; genus Vicia; species Vicia villosa. Next base: position 102,633,633 of record NC_081184.1, on the reverse strand, counting down.
GCAATTAGTTAAATAGGATATATAACTTGTAAGAGAAAGCAGGTGGAAGTTCTATTTGACAAAGAAACATGTTGAGTTGATTTGTTTCAATATTTGAACAACATGTCGAAGAAGATGTTCTATGCAAGTCATTCGACATTGCGCCTGAATCAGAACTGTTGATTGAATCTGACTTAGCAATTAACAGCAATACATAATATTACTAACCAATATTATGCAATCATAGGTAACGCATGAAAGATCTGGAAGAATCAAATCAGAATATGCTTGACTGAAGACTTTCTAATTTTGGAGATTTATTAGGAAGATTTGATTGAAGACCTATTTTGTAGGAGAATCTTATGGAGATTTGTTACAGCATATTTGCTGTAATTAGAGGCCCAAGTCCATATGGGAATAGGTTATAAATAGAAGCTTTGTAAACTAGGTTTTTAAGCCAACCAATATGTAAAATTATAAGGGTTGTGTTGGTAGGTGAAACCACCCAGTTTGTGGGATGGTCACCTTGTTCTCACTCAAAAGCCTTTAGGTAATGAGTTGAGTATTGTTCTTGGAGGAAGCTTTTAAGCAACTCCAAGACGGTGTTCTTAGTCTAGAGTCAAGGTTGAGTATGGATGGAAGTGCGGCTTCCTGCCTGACATAGGAGTGTGTCTCCTCATCATGGTAGTGTATCTTCTATTCCGTGGCTACAGGATTGTGGAAATTAGGTCATTGGTACAACTCCTGGGACTGGAAACTGTACAACATCACTGAGGTGATTGAAAGTGGAATGGAGATATTCCATATCTAGGGAGGACCTAGGTAGAGATTCCTTCGGGTAGGGATTAAGTGAAGAGTTATAAACGGGGTAGTTTAGCTCTGAATTGATACTATTGATATTGGATTTCCTTCCTAGCTTGGTATGCCCCCAGAGTAGGTGTGTTTGTCACCGAACTGGGTCAACAATTTTGTGTGTTTTTATCTTTTCAGTACTGTTATTTTCTTGCCTTTGTTATTAATGTCAGATCAGATCTCTCAGTTGGTATCAGAGCAGGCATCCTGTTCTATCTCTGGATGAGATATTGGGAAGATACTTTCTGGTTCATGTGCAAGAAAGATAGTTATACTGAAAAGTTGTATGGACTTGGTCAGTTCATATGTTTAAGAATTGTCCCTAGAAGTGGAGGATGGACTATTCGTGACAAGGTGTGTGGTGACCTTGCCTTGAGGCTGTCAAGATAGCAGTGACTCATGTTGTGCCTGAAGCTTGGTGGAGGAGTTTTTCGTTTATTCTGCTGCATCTGATGGAAAACTTCTGGTGTATACTTTGATGATGTATCCTATGGCGTGATACATGGAGGATTGTGTCGATTAACTTATTAAAGTAGCCAAATATAGTTGAGGTTTGTCTCAGATCCACTCATAAAGGAATTTTCAATAAGTTCATTAAAAGGAGACCGGAAGAAAGCAATTTATTTTTTCTCTCTTTTCTAGAAGACCAACCACAGGCCTTTGTTGAAGGGTCTCTTGGTGCATTTCTTGAATGATGTTCTACAAAAGGTTGAGACATCATATCAACAAATTATGCAGAATTTTGCTGGTTAAAGAGATTGCATAACAAATGCTTTGGGGGCTAAACAAATGTGTATTAATCACATATGTTTGGAACCTACTCCTGATCTGAAAGAGGAAGCATCTGGATCTAAGAAGTTTCAATGATAGAAACTTGTCTTAGATGAATATGTTGATCAGGACATGAGCAATAAATGGGATACTTCTTGGGATGGTTTATTTCTGATCTAATGAAGTAGGAGTGCATAAGCTTAGCATGCTATTGTATTTGAATGACATTTCAACAAGGTTCTTCTTGTATAAAGTCTATACTAATGTCAAGAACATTATCTCTGATATCTGTTTGGTTCTTTTGACCAAAGGAATCAAAAATTCAGAGAAAAAGACTTAAGGCAACATTTATCCAAGGATGGATAATGAAAGGCAAAGTAACCTAAGCTCAATGGTTGATAAGTATATGCACTTTGGAAGTATCATCTAATCTATTGGACTGATTCTTCAGTATTAACTTAAGGAAGGGGAGCTGAACATACCACATCAAGAGCAAGGTATAAATACTCAAGGGAGGGCCCCCTCAAGTTCAGAGTTTAACTATGTGGTGTCTTCATATATTGGAACAGTTGGTGATGCACTAAGGGCTGAAGTGCATTAATGAGTCTTGAAGAAGTATAGATGGTTATGGTATAGTGCTGACTTTACCACTTGCTTGTTGTTTTCTGCTCCAGATACCTGTTAGAGGGAATCTCCTCTTTAGGTGCCAAATATTGGCTCCTTACATCTCAATGTCAGACAGGAGGTCTTACATATGTTCCTAAGGTGTGTATCATGTACGCCACTTTATGATATCTGATCATGAAGGATGATCAGTTGCTGAAAATCCTCCTTGTATCCCCAGTAGGAGTTATACATAGATTACTATGGGGGTTCCACCATAAACCATAGTTGTTGAATGTGTGTGTAAAATGTAGATGTTGGATCTGATGTTAAGACGTCATCTAAGGTATTTACCTCTTCAGCAAAGTAAACCCAGTTTGTCCAGAATGAAGCACAAGGTCAAGCCACTGACCAATTCTGGAGTTATTTGTGATGAAGGAGGCTGACATGACTTTTGTCATGGAGAATAAACAGCTTGAGCCACAGGTATGCAGAAGAAAAGCCTTGAAGGAGGTTTTGCATGAGACCGATGGTGAATGCTTTGAGAGGAGATGAAGTGTTTATCTAAAGAGCTATGCAATTATGCAGCCCGAACTCTCAAGGTTCAGAAAAAGTATGGAGAATTTATTTTTCTCTATGTGGCTGAGTAGCTTGATCAAAAGAGCTACTGACAATTGAAAGGTTATTTCTCTCAATGGTGGTGTACGACAACCAGATCCAGCTATCAAAGCTGATGTCCTAAATCATGATGGAACATCATGACTACTAGTTGTTAACAAGTTTATCACTTTATTCAGAAGTGATGTTTCTGAATATGACAAGAGCAGTATACGAAGCTTCTGGCCCTATCCACAGGGGTGTATAGTGAAGGCATTACTCCTGAAAACAACAATTAAATCCAGACATTGCTAGGTGTTATAAATCAGATAGGGGATCTGATCAACATGCCTTTCAAGGAAAGTTTCTTCTTCAACAAGGGGCAGAGTGACAGTCTGAGTACAACAAAGAAGCTAAGTACATTTGCTTTGGAATATGTGAAAAGTTCCAAGTCAAGTGTGTCCTTGCTTATGTGGATATCTCAGGGTACTTGATAACTCTCTCAAGGAGTTGTTGGTTCTGTTCTCTAAATGTCAGGATTGATTTTATAGTATGAAGTCATACTCGGCTGGTATGTCCAACCAGGAGTATGTAATAGTGGTTACCCTACACTATGGGAACCGTTCGTAGTAACTGAATTAGATCAGAGATATGTTCATTTGCTTGTTCCTGTATCCTGAAAAAGATAAAGTTAGTCTTTATGCAATGTCATGATGCATGTATTATGTGACGAGTTTCTCAAAATAAATGAGAAACTTGCATGTTGCTATAAGCAATGTATGGATATGTATATGGTGCATGAATATGATTCAGAATATGATTTATCCTGTCTTGATTGAGAAAATAAATCTTTGTGTCATCGTGATTTTGTTGTCTGATCTTCTCTTGAAGATGCTCAGCTGGGGATTTATGATTTCTGCTTGGGGATGAAAGCGATTTGAATGATTGATCTTTGATGCACCCTGACTGGGGATAAGAGATATGAATGAACCCCGTTGGAGGAGGGATTGAAGATAGATACTTGAGGAATACCCTGTGGGGATATAATCCTATGAAACTGGTTCTATGGGAGGACGTGGATGCCTTGAACATTGCCCCAATAATTATAGTGACTGTCATTCCTGGACTCGTAATGATTGGGACCAGCCAATGAGTATTGGACGAAGTGTCAACTGGACTTTCATAGATTTTCCCCTGCTAGTAGGGATTTTTTAAAAAGATTCGCCTCGCGAGGACTTTATGAGGTGTGTACTATGGGTGACATGCCCCCAGTAATCGTAGACTTAGGATGATGCCCCATGTTGATTGGGAAGTAGCTGTAGATCCACTTGGGTGTATGCCCCTAATTGTTTGGTGCTCCTGAGAGATTCTTTGAATCTTGACCTGATTGCATCAGTATTGACTGGATAAAGCATGTCATGTCCCTTGTATTCATTGACTTCTAGTCAACTGAGTCAGTCATAAGAGATGTTGCTGCTGAAATAGTTTCGTCTGTCGGGATGACTTTTAGTCATTAGTCGTACCCTGTGCATATTCTTTCTGATGCTAACATTTGAAATTATGTAGCAAAATATGTTTAATAATGAATTCATGAGATGCAATGCATATGTCTGTCTTGATTTTTTGAAAAACATTAAAACAGGAGATGTAAAAGCGTGATATTTGTAAAAACGTGATGTCTGTAAAAAATGAAATATCAACTCAGCATTTTTGGTAAACCTTAAGGAGTCAGGATACTTTTTTGGTGACAATATGCTTTCGACTAACCTTGCTTCAGTTAGGACTTTCAAGGGTTGTAACGTGGCTTGGTTCACGGTTTAAGAAACAAAGGATAAAGGCTCACAATTTTATTTATACCCATCCCAATCTTCGTGATGTTCTTCGATCCTATGCTCAGTTAACTTTGCGTTTCAGCTTTAGCAAAGCTTGAAGTGTTTAGCATTGATATTTGATGGTGGTTGAAGCACCAGAAGTTTATTTGGACAGTCAGTCATCCTTCTTTGTAATTCTTTTTGTTTTGGTCGAGGATTTGTAGTGACCTCTTTTTTACTTTGATTTTTGTTATCCCTAACTTTTGCCTGAACTGATTATTTTGAGATTACAGTCAGCGGGATATTTCAATTTTCGATTAGTCTCCTTCATAGGTTTTGACTTAATAGCCTTTTTTCTTTTGATAGATGTTGACTGCCTGTCTTAATGATTACGGGAAACCATCATTATTTGTGTAAAAGCGTACTAGTATGACTGAGTTAACTGAGTAACTACCCTGCCCCAGGTTATGATCAAAGGTTTTAAATTGCTCAAGAAAGAAAACTTCTACTCCTTAGGCTCAAAGGGGTTGACGAGGGACTATCATCCTTATATCTCCACTGTTTAGGAATTGAAACAATGCCTGTACATCGTCAACATAGTCCGTTCAAAAGCATACTGTATGAGGTTGCGGTATCGTTTTCGTCATCCTCCCTTAAAAGGTTCAGAGCTTTAGCGAGAGTTAAATACCACAAAACATATGCAAAGTAAAGACATAATTTAAAATGAGTGATAGCGAAATAATTTATTCAAGACAAACATATGCAATGCACTAATGATGATTATTAAAACAGATAATGTCTATCATAATTCGAATGTTTAAACAAACAGAATAGAAATCAGCAAATGAAAAGTAAACTAATGATCTGAAAGTTCCTCCTTCTAGCCATCCACAGCATTAGCAGTCACGTTAGGAGTCTCAGGAGGATCAAATTCAACTTCCCCAGCGTCGATCATATCTTGGATCTTATTCCTCAATGTCCAACAGCTATTCGTATCATGACCAGGACTATCGGAGTGATAGGCACACCTCACTTTGGGATTATAGCTACGAGCAGAAGTACTAGGGTTCTTAGGGGGATCCTTTAAAGTGATCAACCCTGACTTCAACAAGTGTTGTAATGCTTGAGCCAGTGACATATTGATCTTTGTGAATTGACGCCTAGGTGTGTCTTACTTGTTTTGACGACCTTTTTGAGGTGCCGGTGTGGATATCAGAACTGCCCCAAAAGATTGGTCTTGGTTGCTCCTTTTCTGACCATATACCTCATTTGGCTCTGACTTCCCATCGGGATGCTTCTTTGTAACGCCTGAGGATGTAGCGGCTTGAATCTTACCACTTCGGATGCCATTCTCGACACGTTCCCCAGTCAGTATAAGTTCAGTGAATCCAGATGATGAACTTCCCAGCAAATGACTATAGAAAGGGCCAGTCAATGTACTCATAAACATATATACCAACTCTCTGTCAGCCAAGGAAGTTTTGACTCTTCCAGCTAGATCTCTCCATTTTTGAGCATACTCCTTGAAACTTTCCTTGGGTCCCATAGACATGTTTTGTAGTTGCATGCGAGTTGGTGCGAGGTCAGCATTGTATAGGTATTGCTGGTAAAAAGCAACAACCAAATCTTCCCAGGTACGGATGTTGGTACTCTCCAGTTGATAGTACCATTCGAGTTGAGTTCCGGATAAGCTCTCTTGGAAAAAGTGGATCCATAGCTTCTTATCGGTAGTATGAGGTTGAATCTTCCTTACATAAGACCTCAAGTGCAGCTTAGGACAAGATACTCCATCGTATTTTGCAAAAGTTGGAATCTTGAACTTCGTAGGTATAACAACTCAAGAGATGAGTCCTAATTCCTCAAAATCCAGTTCAGGTATCTTCTGAATTTCCATGGCTTTCATACGTTCTTCCAACAACTTGTATTTGTCATCAGGATGTTCGTCCTCATGGTAATAATCCCCTTCTTCTTCAGAGGGCTTGGCAGAATCATGGTTACTTTTTGCATCAGTTTTGATACTAGTATCATCGTCGTCACTGTCTTCGGAGACATCAGCTTCCCTGAGTTGCAATATTGGTCTAAGCTTTTTCCCCCGAGTCTTCTTGCCTTTCTTCTTCTTCTTGCCCCTTGGACAAGTTCATGATCAAAGCTTGGAACTCAGCATTCTGAGCTTGGAGATTCTTGACAGATTGTTCGAGATCCATGATGCTGAAATAAACAGCGAGGAAGGATGAGAAACCCATCATAGGAAACCTGTCATGCGATATTATGAATGCAAATGAAATGCTTTCAAGGATCTTTAAGGAATTTAGTTAGCAACATTGGAAAATGATTTGGTCGCCTCTTTATTTGAAGAACCATGACTTTGTCTTTGAACTTCCTTCTTTGGGAATCAAGCTCCCCGTATCGAGTGGGTCATAGCATCTGATTCGGGATACTCCTGAATTTGAAGGTATATGGCTAGAGGAAAATAAATCCTCTTGCCCCTTGATAGGTACTGAGTCTCTGAACTGGAGGGTATGTTGCCAGAGGAAAATAAATCCTCTTGCCCCTTGATTAGGAATTCGGTCCTTGATAAGAGTACCTGAAATTGTGCGCCCTAAATCCCTAAGATCCTTGAAAGGGTTAGTTAAATCATGTTATGCTTATGATGTCATGATGTCATGAATGTTATGCGAATGCAGTGATCAGTGCATTTTTATGCACGTTCTTCCATGTTTGTACTCAAGCATTTCTTCGGTTTGTTTTATTTATTTTTATGTTTTTATATTTTATTTTATTTTTGCACTTATTTGTTTTTCGTATTAATTTTTCAGCAATAACAGTCTGCACGGAAACGTTCATATCTGGAGTTCCAGGAGTCCGATTGAGGCGTTCTAATAATCCCCGGAAAGCTAAGAGAAAGAGCTACAATTCTTATGTTGGAGTCGAAGTCAGAATCGGACTGTAGAAGGGCCAGAATATTCGTTGAAGTTGCAGCACTAGTTTTAGTTAAGTTTCGGGTCAGTTAGTTTTGGGCCTGGGTCGTATTTTTGACCCAGTTGGATTGTAAAACGGGTCGCTCTCTCTCCCCTTAGGGTAGCAGCCGCGACACTGTTCATTGACCTTCACTATTCACGAAAACACTATTCACGAATTGGAGAGCTTGCAAAGAATGACTATGGAGAACTAATTTTCCAAGAATCAATCTGCTGTAAACGAATTCAACTTTGAGGTTCTTTTATAAAATCCATATTGATCTGTTTCCTTTGAATTATTCTTATAATCTCAATTATTTGCTTAATTTGGTTGTGGCTATAGGATATAATTCTTAAATTCGATTGTTGTTGTTGTTTCTGAATCATATTCGCGTTACCGTAGCTTTTGCGTTATCGCGTTCGATCAATTTGTGTTTGCTTAATTCGCATAGGTTTTATTCCGTTTGCTTAATTCGGATTTCAGAAACTTCCTTCGTATAATTGCTATTGCGCTTGTTGATAGTTGTTGTAGTCGAATAGGAACAGACCCGTTTGGAAATTTATATGAATCAATGATGAGGCGGAAGTCGATACAGTAGGTTGATTCGTTTTAGCTTAATTATTAATCACTTTTTCAAATCAGCTTATTTTCAGAATCACTTTTGATAATCATTTTTCGACCAAACCAACCCCCCCTAAATCGATTTAGCTTTTAGTTAATAAAAATAAGAATCCTTTGAGAACGATATTTCGAGTCAACTGTCGCTGTTCTGCTTTTATACTAAACAACTCGTTCTTGATGTGATTAAGCAGGTTCCAAGGTATGCAAAGTTTCTGAAGGATTTGTGTACAAACAAGAGAAAAGTAAAAGGAAGTGATAGAGTCAACTTGGGAAGAAGCATCTCTGCTTTCATTCAGCCCGAACAAAGTGTTTCGGCCATCTCTCAGGTCTTGCCACAAAAGTGCAAGGACCCGGGAACTTTTACTATTCCTTGTACCATCGGGGATAAGAAATTTGATAACTGTTTGCTTGATTTAGGAGCGGGCATTAATGTTATGCCTACTTCTATTTATAATAACCTTTGCCTTGGTCCCATGCAGCATACAGGTTTAATCGTTCAACTGGCGAACAGGAGCAATGCACGTCCCACCGGCATAGTGGAAGACGTCCTCGTTCAAGTTAACGATTTAATTTTTCCTGCAGATTTTTACATTCTGGACATGGAAGGAGAAACTAAGTCAAGCAGAGCTCCCATCATCTTAGGCAGACCGTTCATGAAAACGGCGAAGACAAAAGTTGATGTTGATGATGGAACCATGTCCATGGAATTTGGTGACATCGTCGCAAAATTTAACATCTTCGATGCCATGAAACACCCTGTGGAGGAGCATTCGGTTTTTAACATTGAGTTGATTTCTGAACTAGTTGACGAGAGTTATTCTGAATTATTTGCATTTGATTTTCCATCTCTCTCTGATTTTGATGATGATTATTCATGTCCTGACTACACTGACACTAACGTTTGTGTCCTTTGTGCTGAGATTGATGCTTCCTTGCAGCTTTGATACATTTCCTACAGGTGAAGTTGTTACCGGTGAGGTTGTTTTTGCCGTCGATGCTCTTGACATCCCGGCTGCCCCAAGCCTTCCATCCATCATTCAGCCCCCGTCCTTAGAGCTAAAAGAGCTCCCTGGGAACCTGAAATATGCTTACTTGGAGCATAATGAAAAACTTCCTGTTATTATCTCTTCTAACCTTGATTTAAATCAAGAAGACAGACTTTTGCAGGTATTGAAGAGGCACAAGAAAGCAATCGGGTGGACATTAGCCGACCTTCTAGGTATTAGTCCTTCGATGTGTATGCACAGGATTTTACTCGAGGATGGAGCGAAAACAGTAAGGCAGCCCCAAAGGAGGCTTAATCCTTTGATTCTTGATGTTGTAAAGAAAGAGGTAACCAAACTCTTGCAAGCAGGTATCATTTATCCTATTTCTGACAGTAAGTGGGTAAGTCCAGTGCAGGTTGTACCTAAGAAATCTGGACTCACAGTGGTAAAAAATGAAAAGAATGAACTTGTTCCCACTAGAGTCCAGAACAACTTGAGAGTTTGTATTGATTACAGGAGACTGAACCAGGCTACTAGAAAGGATCACTTTCCTTTGCCGTTCATTGACCAGATGCTTGAACGGCTAGCTGGTAAATCACATTATTATTTTCTTGATGGTTTTTCAGGTTACTTTCAGATTCATATTGCACCCGAAGATCAAGAAAAGACCACTTTCACGTGCCCATTCGGTACATTTGCTTACAGGAAGATGCCTTTTGGCCTTTGCAATGCTCCTGGCACTTTCCAACGATGCATGATGAGTATTTTCTCTGATTTTATTGAAAATTGCATGGAAGTGTTTATGGATGACTTTACTGTTTATGGTTCTTCCTTTGATGCATGCTTGAACAGTTTAAACTTGATTTTAGAAAGATGCATCGAGACTAACCTTGTGTTGAATTATGAAAAGTGTCATTTTATGGTTGAGCAGGGAATAGTTCTTGGTCACATTATTTCTGAAAAAGGAATTTCTGTTGACCCTGCTAAGATTGATGTGATTTCTACACTGCCTTACCCTTCTTGCATTCGCGAGATTCGTTCTTTTCTTGGTCATGCAAGTTTTTACAGGCGTTTCATCAAGGATTTCAGCAAGATAGCTCTTCCGCTGTCGAACTTGTTGAAGAATGACGTCACTTTCGAGTTTGATGACAAATGCAAACAAGCGTTTGACTTCTTGAAGAAAGCATTGACCTCCGCTCCCATCATTCAGCCCCCTGACTGGACACTTCCTTTTGAGCTTATGTGTGATGCTTCGAATTATGCTGTTGGGGCTGTCCTTGCACAAAGAGTTGACAAGGCTGCCCATGTTATTTACTATGCTTCTAGGACTTTAGATTATGCACAGTCTAATTACACTACCACTGAAAAACAACTGCTAGCTATTGTTTTTGCTCTTGACAAATTCAGATCTTATTTGCTAGGTTCCAAGGTTGTTGTTTTTACTGACCATGCAGCTTTAAAGTACTTGCTGAAGAAGCCAGATGCAAAACCGAGATTGATTCGGTGGATGTTGCTGCTCCAAGAGTTTAATGTTGAGATTAAAGACAAAAGTGGAGCTGAGAACTTAGTGGCTGGCCACTTGAGCAGGATAGAGAGAGATGAAGATCCTTTTCCTATTAAGGATGATTTTCCTGATGATCAGTTGTTTCTTTTGCATGGGATTACACCTTGGTTTGCTGACATTGTTAATTTTCTTGTTGCTGGTGTTTTTCCTACAGGTGCATCTAGATCACGGGTTCACAAACTCAAAAGTGATGCCAAATATTATGTTTGGGATGATACATATCTATGGAAATTTGGTAGTGATCAGGTAATCAGGAGATGTGTCCCCGACAATGAGATTGAATCTATTTTAAAATTTTCTCATGCATCTCAAGTCGGCGGACATTTCGGTCCTCAAAGAACTGCAAGAAAGGTCCTTGATTCAGGCTTCTATTGGCCAACTATTTTTAAGGACGCTTTTGAGATTTATCGCACTTGTAAAGAGTGCCAGATAGCAGGTACCAACATCACTCGCAAGAGTGAAATGCCTCAACAGCCTATGCTTTTCTGTGAGGTATTTGATGTATGGGGGATCGATTTCATGGGTCCCTTTCCTGTATCATTTGGTTTCCTTTATATTTTGCTTGCTGTTGACTATGTTTCAAAGTGGGTGGAAGCTATCCCCACTAGGACTAATGATTCTAAAGTTGTTGCAGAGTTTGTCAAGTCTAATATCTTTTGCAGGTTTGGAATACCGCGAGCTATCATAAGTGACCAAGGCACTCATTTCTGTAACCGCACCATGGAAGCCTTACTCCGAAAGTATGGAGTTGTGCACAGAGTCTCTACTGCATATCACCCACAGACTAATGGGCAAGCTGAGATCTCCAACAGGGAGATCAAACAGGTTTTAGAGAAAATGGTGCAGCCAAACAGGAAAGACTGGAGCCGTCGTCTAGAAGACGCACTTTGGGCTCAAAGGACAGCTTTCAAGACACCCATTGGGATGTCTCCTTATCGACTTGTTTTTGGTAAGGCGTGTCATCTTCCTGTTGAGATAGAACACCGTGCTTTTTGGGCGGTGAAGAGTTGTAATTTGGAGATGCAACAAGCAGGTATTGAAAGAAAACTCCAATTGCAACAGTTGGAAGAGCTTAGATTAGAGGCTTATGAGAGCTCTAGGATTTATAAAGAAAAAACTAAGCACTTCCATGATAAAATGATTTCTAGGAAGGAATTTTCTGTGGGCCAACAGGTTTTACTGTTTAACTCCCGCCTTAAGCTTATGGCTGGGAAACTTCGATCCAAATGGATTGGCCCCTTTGTTGTTACTAATGTTTTCCCTCATGGTGCAGTAGAAATAAAAAGTGCAGGTACTGGCAAAGTCTTCAAGGTCAACGGGCAGCGGCTGAAGTTATTCCATGAAAGTTCGGTGCCTGAAAATGTCAGCATAGAGGAGCTTTCTTTAGAAGCACCTGACTACGCTGCAACTTGATCAGGGAGTCCTTCTTTCCTTCTCTCTACTTTATTAGTAATGTCTTTTCATTGAGGACAATGCTTAGTTTAAGTGTGGGGGAGGAAATTGTGTGTTTTATTTGTTTTTTGTGTGTTAGTATTTTGTTTAATTTCAATAAAAAATGCAGCTTCTTGAAAGTTTTAGGCTACACACTGATTTGAGTCGGGTTTGCGGAGACATGGGAAAAGTTCACAAGATCGATATCGTTCTAACACCGTAAGTCTCCTGCATACGGAAATTGATTTGAATTTGTTATTATGTTTTAGCCTTAATTTCTCATTCTTTGACAGCTCTTGAGTAGTTTATTTCAGCAGTCGGCACCATCTCTCACACACTTTACGCAGGAAGCCGATGAATACAAGTGAATGTTCCGAAAAGAAAAAAAAAAGAGAAAAGAAAAAGGTAATACACCTTCTAAGTTTGGTGATCCTCACCCGGTCACTTAACCCAACGGTTGTGTAATCTTTAAAAAAAAAAGGTTTTCAAAACTCTTTGTTAGTTGGTTCAGCGGTTTCTGGTGCTGAACTTGGTAGGGAGGATTACGGTCCGATCCCCCGCAACTACATCTGAGTAAGCAAAGGGTTATGCCACACAAGTACCGGAACCCCGTGCAAAAGGATCAGAGTCACTAACCGGTTGTCCTGCTATAAGTGTGTGGAGATAACGGGCTTAATGTGATTGCGCCTGAATGAAAAAGAGCAAAAAGGATGAGTAAGTTAGGCTATGGTATAATAATATGATTTGAATTGGTTTGTGTATTTAGGAGCCTTATGTTTGCATATTTGTGGTTAGTGTTCTTACGATGTCCTTAGTGTGCAAGATTAGTACCTGTCGATGCAAACTCACCCGAAGAAGATCTGTAGCCTAGGATGAGTAACTGTTGATGTTTTTTCTGCTTTCTTTTCATTTTGCTCGGAGTGCAAAAGTTCAAGTGTGGGGGAATTTAATCAGTGCATTTTTATGCACGTTCTTCCATGTTTGTACTCAAGCATTTCTTCGGTTTGTTTTATTTATTTTTATGTTTTAATATGTTTTTATATTTTATTTTATTTTTGCACTTATTTGTTTTTCGTATTAATTTTTCAGCAATAACAGTCTGCACGGAAACGTTCATATCTGGAGTTCCAGGAGTCCGATTGAGGCGTTCTAATAATCGCCGGAAAGCTAAGAGAAAGAGCTACAATTCTTATGTTGGAGTCGAAGTCAGAATCGGACTGTAGAAGGGCCAGAATATTCGTTGAAGTTGCAGCACTAGTTTTAGTTAAGTTTCGGGTCAGTTAGTTTTGGGCCTGGGTCGTATTTTTGACCCAGTTGGATTGTAAAACGGGTCGCTCTCTCTCCCCTTAGGGTAGCAGCCGCGACACTGTTCACTGACCTTCATTATTCACGAAAACACTATTCACGAATTGGAGAGCTTGCAAAGAATGACTATGGAGAACTAATTTTCCAAGAATCAATCTGCTGTAAACGAATTCCACTTTGAGGTTCTTTTATAAAATCCATATTGATCTGTTTCCTTTGAATTATTCTTATAATCTCAATTATTTGCTTAATTTGGTTGTGGCTATAGGATATAATTCTTAAATTCGATTGTTGTTGTTGTTTCTGAATCATATTCGCGTTACCGTAGCTTTTGCGTTATCGCGTTCGATCAATTTGCGTTTGCTTAATTCGCATAGGTTTTATTCCGTTTGCTTAATTCGGATTTCAGAAACTTCCTTCATATAATTGCTATTGCGCTTGTTGATAGTTGTTGTAGTCGAATAGGAATAGACCCGTTTGGAAATTTATATGAATCAATGATGAGGCGGAAGTCGATACAGTAGGTTGATTCGTTTTAGCTTAATTATTAATCACTTTTTCAAATCAGCTTATTTTCAGAATCACTTTTGATAATCATTTTTCGACCAAACCAACCCCCCCTAAATCGATTTAGCTTTTAGTTAATAAAAATAAGAATCCTTTGAGAACGATATTTCGAGTCAACTGTCGCTGTTCTGCTTTTATACTAAACAACTCGTTTTTGACCCGCGCGCGACAGCGGATCATGCAGTTCATTAGGCACAACGTGAGATAGTAAGGGCAAACAAGTCCTTTAACAAAACCTGCAAGGAAACAAAGGTTAGTAGCAAACACAAACAAGTCACACAAGTTCCCTTAGGTTTAGAGGCTTGCATGAAGTTCGTAGGTAATTACCCTCCCCACTGAAGTTTAGTTGGTTCAACCTGTCCTATATAAAGATCGGGTTCTAGGGAGCTCATATCATTGACCTTTCTCGAAGGCGCTTATCTCAGTTCGGCAATCGAATCACCAACCAAGAAGGTCCTGAAAGTCCAGTCCATATGAGTGTAGCTTCGAGTATCAACCAACTTCAGTCGGAACCAAAGCCAGCCACCTCGCTACTTTCTAATAGGCCAAAGTCAAGTTCAACTAGGGTTCTAAGGGCAAATTAGTGCTTAATGACACCACGTAGCAGCCAAGTGTTTCCTCGAGTCGGATCCCAAGGAACACCAGGACAAACTAATGTGTCACACTAACGATGGCTACCATATCAACCACATCAGTATACGCTGTGCAGTCTCCTTGGTCTCATGCCATTTACCTAAGGTACTCAGATCCGGGATAGGATCTTTCACACAAGTAAACCCAAACAGGCCCACAAATATAAAGCAAACAAATCAAACAATTTTAAAGTGAATCCTAAACTTTAAGGTAACCCCTCTTTTTTAATCGAAAGCATCCCCAACAGAGTCGCCAATTTTGTAATACGGTGAACTGACTTTATTTGAAGTGTGCGGATAGCAAGAGTCGCCACCGACTTTTATTTTATCCAATTTATAGAAAGGCTAAAAGAACAGAAAAAAAACCTTTTTGAAAGAGATTGAGTTCGGGGGGTAAGTTATAAAAAGGGAAGGCTTAAAGCACCCTTTGTATCCATGGTTTTCCATGGGCTCTTAATTGCTTAGCTCACTTTGTTTTTAAAATGTTTGATTTGTTTGAAAAGTAGGGTGTGAATAGAAATTTGAATAAGAACTTTAGCTTGTAAATAAGCGTAGTCTTTTGAAAAGTATTTGAAAATTAGTGGGAAAAAGAATTTGAATTTGAATTTGAATTAGAAAAAGAGCAAGCAATTAAAAAGCAATTACCCTAAGTTTTAAAATTCGTTCTTTTAGCTTTTCGGGCGAAAGGGTCTATCCATACCATAAGAGGGCAGAAAGTCTTTCAATTGGATGTTAAGGGTCATCGAGAAAAGTATCGTTCGCCATAAGACTGTCCCTACCATATAGAGGGCAGGTAGTCTAAGGGAAGGATAAAATAATCATTAATCTTTTTAGGCATCATGCGAGGATACCTTAGCAACTGGGACAATCATCAGGTTTTATCGAGGCAACTTCGAGGGACTAGATGATTTTCAATCTCTTTAGGCAACCTTGCTTTTGGTATCCTCGGAATCGAGGGACGTGACTATTTAGTACAATTAGAGGCAACAGGCAATAGATAAATAAGGCAACAAGACAACGAGAGGGATTACCCTAAAGGTGTGTGGGTGCAACAATCGCGTGGTTAAATTCGATTACATTTATCTTGTAAATTAGTGAGCTATGTTAATTCAAGGCTTGCACTCCCTAGGATTACTAACCACGCAGTTTAAAATTGCAGAAATTAAAGGCAGAAAAATAAAAGTTCCTACGTTATTACAATAAACACCTGCGGGGATGGGGGAATTAAAGCAGAAGATAAGAGATATGAATAATTAATTTAATTATCTTTATCTTGAGCCTTGATCTTCCTCGAACCTTCGATTTGAGCCTTGATCTTCCTTGAACCTTCGATTGACTCTAAACATCTGAGAATTAAACAGAAAATAAATAAAAGTTAGTGTAGGAGGGATTCATTGACTGTTCGAGGCAACCCTATTTTAGGCAAAGACAAAATAAAATTAAAATAATATTTAAAGAAGAAAAGAAATAGAAACTTAGCTTTTGATTTGCAACGCGTAGTCGGAGGATACTGGGGTAACCCTGAAAATTTGCACGAAAGAAAAGAATTTTTAGTGTATGAATGATCTACAAACCTTAATTGATTAAAGATCTATAAACCCTAAAAAGAAAACTTATTGTGACTTAAAGGGTTTATAAGGCTTAAAAGCGCGTTAATGGATAACACCTACCAATAACAGTGATTAGTGATCATGATAAAAATCAGGGTTTAAGGCATAAATTAATTAGCCCAAAATTAAATTACTAACCCAAAATAATTATTAGTGTAAAATCCTTAACTTAATTAATTAAAAAAACATGTGCAAAGTAATATCTTTTTTATTATAAAACAATTATTATTTTTTAATGTTATGAGGAAAAAAATCGAATCTTCGATTAAACAAAATAAATAGTTAAATAAAATTATTATAAAAAATATTTTAAAAGAAATAAATTAAAAGAAGAAATAAATTAAAAGAAGAAATAAATAATAAGGTATAAATAAAAATAAAATAAAAAAAGAAAAGGGACTTAGCTCTGGATCCTGTGTGTCTCAGCTCTAAGAGTCCATGGTGGAGCTGTGTGTTTGCGCGCGTCAGATCTGCTGGAAGAACAATGCTGTGGCTGGAAGGTGCGGATGTATTGTGGGCATGAGAGGACCAGATGCGTTGGATCTGCGTTAATATAAGTTGAAAAAATACATTTGCTAAACCTGGGGATCGAACCCAGGTAACTCTGCTCAACACTAATATCCTTTGCCAACTAAACTGTTTTCATGCGCTGTTAGTAACATGGGGCACAAATATTAAATATAAAACACACTTTTAGTGGGTAAATCCAACGTGGATCCCACTACTGTCTGGCGAACCAATTAGAACCAGAGAGAATTTTTCTTTGTTGACCAGCCTATGATAAAGGGGCACGCATGGAAAGAGAGGGATAGGACCCACTGAATGACGAATAGGAGCACTCCAGGTGTGGTCAAACATTCAAACATACTGTTCATCATCTTCTTCAATTAATTGCTACGAATTTGCTTAGCTTGCTGCTACGAATTTATTAACGTTTTTCATAGCTATTCCTCAAGAGTGGAACGAGATGCTTGAAAAGCGTTGAGGCTTACTGTAGAAGAGAAGCTTTCTTGCCCTAATTTGTGGAGTTTTTTTGAGATCTTTGAGAGAGCTTTGAGGCAAGATTTTTTCGTCACCCCTAATGCTGAAGGAATTATGGTTATATAGAGGCTAGAATTAGGTCAAAAGATTGAAGAAAAAATCAAGCTTTGAATGAGAAATATGATTTTATTCTATTGAGCCAAAAGTTTCTATTTTTGATTCAATCTATTTTCCAACCATTTTCCATATATTTCTGAATTAAGAATCAATTTGGATTGATTGATTATTTGATGATTGAATCATATACTTTTATTTCATTTATTTGTGATTTTATTTGATTTATTTTGAATTTTAATGAATAAAATCAAAGATAAATAAAATAAAATCATGAAACAAATAATATATGACTAATGGGCCTTTTTCAGTCTCAAAATCACGTGGGAAGTGCAATACTATAGGCCCATTACTCAAAAATATGAAATTCACCAATTAGGGTTTTATGCAATTCTCAAAAATCGACCAACTTGTGAGAGTCATAACTCATTCAACATTTATCATATTGACATGATCTAGGACTTTTTGGAAAGCTCAAGATGTCCTCTATAAGCCACTTTGGAACATATTTTTCATTTGAAGATTTTATCTTGATGATATTGCTCCTGACATAAAACAGCTTTTTGCGATTTTCTAGAAGGACCTGTAATGTATTGGCTCATATCTCTTATGCGGAAGCATTTATTGACCTTGAGCCCAACATCAAAGTTGTAGAGAATCAATTTTCCTTGAGAGTGAGTTGTGGTTGAGGAATTTCTGAGGAAATATGAGAGTGATATGCCTGGTCAAAGTTGAGTTGACCTTCAGTTGAAAACCCTAATTTAGAAACTATGAGCTTTGTTGTTTTATGAGCTTTTCTTGATGAATCATGATCAACCCTTGATCAAATGATGAATGTGACTTCAAAATGTTTTTGTTGACCAAAAATCAGAAGCTTTGACTGTATGTTGACCATAGTTTGACTTTTAGGTCAACCAGTCGATTATTGATCGCTTGGGACATTGGGTGAGCAATCTTCTGAACCAAAGCTGGAAAATTGGCATGAGGATTATTTGAGTCATATGAGAGGCCATAGAGTCTATTAGAGGTGTCAGAACCTGACTTTTCTTTGAGAAGGGCAAAACCCTAGTTCAGAGGCACTTGTTTAGGAGAGAGAGACTGCATGCTTCCTTCTTGTGTATCTTTGAGCATTTGAAAGTCAAATGGACTGAAATATGCATAAATATGATGGGCACATTTTGGGGTATGACACTGTGCTATAGTGATCTCTCCTTCTAGAAAGAAGCCTTTGTCATATTATGGATAAAAAGGGGGAGAAGTGGTTATGTTATGTTATCTTTGTAGAGCATCTTTTAAAGAGGAGAGACTATGTGTTATTCGTGGGATCCTTAAAAGAGAGAAAACATGGAAAGTGGGACTGCCATAAAAAAGTCCTGGTATGATGTCTCGACATCATAGACGAAGATTGAAGACTATCTCATACAAAGATCGAAGATCATAAACAGTGACTATTTGAAGACTTCCAAATTACTGTTATTGTACTTAATTATTAAAGACCATTGTATTTGTTTAGCTTCTGTAATACAAAGGTTGTATAAATTCGTTTTAGCCAAAATAAGTCAAAGGGGGAGATTGTTATTTCTCTATAATTTGAATTGGCATTATGTTTGGAAAAACTAATATAGTATAAATTAGTTAAATAGGATATATAACTTGTAAGAGAAAGTAGGTGGAAGTTCTATTTGACAGAGAAACATGTTGAGTTGATTTGTTTCAACATTTGGACAACATGTCAAAGAAGATGTCTTATGCAAACCATTCGAAATCGCGTCTGAATCAGAATTGTTGATTGAATCTGACTCAGCAAATAACAACAATGCAGAATATTACTAACCAATATTATGCAATCATAGGTGGCGCATGAAAGATCATGAAGAATTAAATTCGAATATGTTTGAATGAAGACTTTCTAATTTTGGAGATTTATTAGGAAGATTTGATTGAAGACCTATTTTGTAGGAGAATCTTTTGGAGATTTGTTACAGCATATTTGTTGTAATTAGAGGCCTAAGTCCAGTTGGGAATAGGTTATAAATAGAAGCTTTGTAACCTAGGTTTTTAAGCAAACCAATATGTAAAATTATAAGGGTTGTGTTGGTAGGTGAAACCACCCGGTTTGTGGGATGGTCACCTTGTTCTCACTCAAAAGTCTTTAGGTAATGGGTTGAGTATTGTTCTTGGAGGAAGCTTTTAAGCAACTCACAAGATGGTGTTCTTAGTCTAGAGTCAAGGCTGAGTATGGAGGGAAGTGTGGCTTCCTTCCCGACATAGGAGTGGGTCTCCTCATCATGGAAGTGTGTCTTCTATTATGTGGATACAGGATTGTGGAAATTAGATTGTTGGTACAGCTCCTGGGACTTGAAACTGTACAACAACACTAAGGTTATTGGAAGTGGAATGGAGATATTCCATATCTAGGAGGACCTAGGTAGAGATTTCATTGGATAGGGATTAAGTGAAGAGTTATAAACGGGGTAGTTTAGCTCTGAATTGATACTACTGATAGTGGATTTCCTTCCTGGCTTGGTATGCCCCCAGAGTAAGTGTGTTTGTCACTGAATTGGGTTAACAATTCTGTGTATTTTTTATCTTTTCAGTACTTATATTTTCTCGTCTGTGTTATTAATGTCAGATCAGATGTCTCGACATCCTATAGAACATCTGAGTCTCTTGTACCAGAATTTCATAACAAAATTATCAAAACGACGTTGTTTTGTCCTGGGAAAGAAAAACAAACATTTAATCCGTTGGTTTCCCGAAATTGTTTATAGGTTTTCGTTAGTTTTGTCAGACTCTCACTTGTTTAATAGCTTATCTGATCCATCATTCAAATTAGGTCGATGACCCTTCTTATTCACGATTCAACTGGCCGGTCCGATACGATTTTTGAAACAATGTTACTACATCTCAATTTCTCTCACTTTTATATTTATTAATCCTTCATATTTGGCACACGATTTTTATTATAAGTGTATTTCTTTAAACAATATTATTTCTTATTTCAAATATAAAATAATTAATAATTTTTTGTTATGTTTAGCCACACTAATATGAAATGTTTAGATCTGCCTTGTCACGACCCAAAATATAATAATAAATCTAAACAATTCAATACTCAAAGTATATAATCATGTAAACCTTCAAAGATCTCTCTCCTCTCATTCGAAGCTACATAATCAAGTTAGCATCATCGCTGCCATAGCTATTATAAGTCCAAAAGACACACACTTCCCGTACACAATCTTCACAGAGCCAGAATTCTGTTCCTTTGGATTAACCACCTGCGACGAGTCTGAGGATATATCTTTATCAGGTTTAGGCGACTTTGCTGTATCAGTTGAAGGTTCTGGTGCCAAAGATGGTCCTTTTGCAGGTGCCTTTGCAACGGAAAAGAATTCCATTGGGAGAAGCACCTTGCCAACTTTATATATAGCAAGATGTTTATCGGTATATATAATGCCATTGATTGTAGTGTTCACTTCACCTGTTGATATGTTCACACTTCCACCGTAACTCACAACATTCAGTTCCACCTTTCCTGGTTTAGCTCCGGCAAGTGTTCTCACAGGGTTGGTTAGAATATCAAAATTAGAGCTTGATACGTAATCAGAAATAACGTGGAACTGTAAGAGCTCGAGTTTCTGTCCATCAGAAAGAGAGTTGAGGAATCCTGCTTTGAGTTCTGAGAACGCGCTGTCATCTGGTGCAAGAATTGTTAATCCGCCTGTTTTTGTAGTCAATAGTTGCGAATTGAGTTGGTTGATCAATTGAGTTGTTTTCATGAGTCTGATTAAGACATTGAATGACTTTGCCTTTCTCAGGATTCCGACGATGTCGACGCTGCCTGCAGTGTCAGGAGTGGAGTCAGTAGGTGAGTCTGGTAAGGAAGGTACCAATGGTTTAGGGGCAGCAGCTGGTTGGGTTGGAGCTGGAAGTGTAGGTTGTATAGGAGCATTAGCAGGAGATAATTGAGATAAAGTAGTGGTTGTGGAATACAATAGAGAAACTAGTATTGCCAATGACAATGATAAAAGATATTGAATTCTAACCATCTTTGCTTGCTAAAAGAAGATATTGAAGTGTGTTTATGTATGGTTACAATTGTATGTGCAATGAGCATTTGATGTATTGATGATGCTAAGAAGGAAGCTTTTATAATAGGTTGGAGAGAATGATATGTAGGTAAAAAGGCTTTGTAATAAACCTTTAATTGTGATTTGTGAACTTATAAAATAAGGTGTTACATCAACGAAGATAGAGACAATGGTGATTGAATACAGGAATTAGATGGTACGATGTTGTGAAGATCCCATGCTGTCATTTATCCGACAAGTAGGACTGTTCAAAAAATCCACGAACTGAACCGAACCGCTAAACTGAACCGAACTGAAGTTAAAATAACCAAACCATTATATTTGGTTAGTGAACCGAACCGCTATGTTATTAACGGTTCTAGAACCGAACCAAATTAAAACTAACCAAACATAAACCAAAACTGAACCATTAATTTTAAAAGATCAATATTAAACTATAGTTGAAACCAAAACACTGAAACCATCGTTGAAAACCAAAACACCAAAAACTGAACCCAAATTGTTGAAGCTAGAAAGAACCCTAAATTCCCAAATTGTTGAACTTGAAGCTCCAAAGATGAAGAACCCTAAATTCCCAAATCGTTGAAGTTGTGTTTCCCTCTCTCAGTCGCATTTGCATTTTCATTACCAAATCACAAGCTCTTCACCGCGCACTCGTTCTGCTCCAGTTCAGCTTTCAGCCATCTCCTTTATACTGTGTTGATTTTCATCTTTCAAAGGTTCATAACCCAAACTAAACTTGTAGGTAATAAAAGGGTTTCTTTCTTTTGTGCTTGTATTCTCTTTTATTGGGTTAAGAGTGTATATTTTGTATCATATTTGTGTTTGGCTACTGTGATTTTGAAGGTGTTTTTCAACACCCAAACTTGGTTTATTTGTGTTTGGAGCTGTGAATTTTGCCTTGGTTTGTTCCATTATGATGAATGATTTGAGTTATATTGTTTTCTCATGGATTGATGCAGATTTGAGTTATATTTGTGCTATCTCTTCTTTCTTTCAGAAATGTTATGTTGTTGTTACCAACCAAAACCGATATATTGACATCTCTGAATGATATTTCAAACGTGTCTGTTATGTAGTTGTGTCAATTAGATTTCCAATATGACAGGACAAACAATTATATAACACCATGCATATTGGAAACAGGTCATACTCATAGTCATACTCACACTTCCCTCGGGAATTGCTTGAGCCAAAACAAGTTTTACACTTACCCTTGCTTACAAACAAGAATAGAGTCTGTTCCATATGCAAAATACAGCATGCACCAATAGTTTCTTATCTTATACCTGCCATTTCATGATCTAAGACACTAGATTTCAAATCATTACGAAAATAATACCTCGTGCTATATAAAATTTTCCGAATGTTGTTAAGAAAAAACAACATTCATAGTTCATTACACCTTAAACACCAATTCAAGTACTAACTAAAAACAAATAACAATACAAAATACTCATAAAAAAGCAAGTTTACCCTTTACTTCACTCTCATATTCCAAATCACCATCACCATCAAGATTAGATGTCTAGAAAACCTTTTTTTAATGACAGGAAGTTTTGGTACCTAGGTACTGTGTGTATATTTATATGCACTTTAAAGAAATCTTCACTATTAGTATTATCCACATGGTTTGAAAATGTGATTGGTCCCTTATGTTTTTTTATGATACTGGTTTATAAAATTGTGCCTCAAGTAGTATGGTGTTGCTATTTTATTGCATTGCAGTTTCGAAGTCCTCTTTTGTATACCTTGTAAAGTATTACTTATCTAGGTTCACTTTGATTGCTAGTTTAACCATTCTAGTTTTCTGAGCTCTCTTTGATTGCTTGAATTTAACTATACAATAGATCATCTAAATCATAGAATAAAGAAATGACTAGATCCATTTAGAATATTGTTTTTTCTGATTTCATTAAGTCCATTTCTCTTTGGTTTAAAAAGAAACCTTACTTTAATAATCCTAGTAGTTTCTGCAGAAGAAAAAACCACCTGGTTTAGCAGACAAATTGCATAGTTTCTTTCGTAACTGAGTAGTATATTTGAAGTATGATATATTATAGTAATAATAATTGAGTAGGATCATGGAAAGGCAATGGAGGAGATTATGAGAGGGTGTGAGTTTGCCAACCAGCTCCAACAATTACTGCTCAACAATAATAGTAATGATTTGACAAAAACAACTTAGTTTGTTCAAAATCTTGTATACCTTGAAACATGAAAAAGTGCTTGATTGTTTGGAGTTTTCCCACATAAAACTTGACATTTTATATCATTTTAGCTCGAGAAGTGTTGGCTATTACCGCATCTACTGTAGCTTCAGAATCTGCTTTCAGCACGGGTGGAAGGGTTGTTAGTGATTATCGCACTTGTCTAACACCTAAAATGGTAGAAGCGCTTGTTTGCACGCAAGATTGGTTGAAAGGAAAATCCATCTCCTTATTTTCTGAGGAGGACCTTGATGAGATTCATCAATTAGAGCAAGGTAAATCAATTTTCTAACCTTTTTCTGTTATATTTCCATTTTTTTATTTTTCATGGTGATGACTTATGACCATGTCATCTTATGACTAGTAGAATTGTCAATTAAGTTGATTTTTTTAGTGATATTATTGTTTTTGATAACTTCATATGCATTATGTTGTCAGAAAGAATTAGATTCTTTGTTGTCAAAGTTTTTCCAATTGGGTAGTGGATTTCCTTTGGTTGTCATGGTGCACTTTCTTTTTTACCTTTGGTTTCTTTTCCTTTATCTCCACTAAGGTTCTACTTGATCTCTTCTCATCACCACTTTTTTTTAATTAAACTTTTAAACTAGTAAATTAACTACAGTATACTCCATTTTTCATTGAGGTTATGCGTGTCTGAGAAGGTGGAAAGTGACTGGTTCAAAAAATAAGGAAGAGGGTGAAAGTGTGAATAGAGACTGTGGTAGGAGGTATTGATTTTCATATCTCACTCATGGTTGCTGAGAAATCACTTTCATTTTATGGGAGTGACCAAATTTTGTGAGGTGGAAATGAGTTGCACGCAAGTTTCAACTTCCCTACATTTTTGTTATGTCAAGCAACTGTGAAGGGATCATTTTCTTTGTAGATAACTTTTCAAATAAATCCTGAGAAAGTATCATTTTTGTTTCTGTTTGTGTTTTGTATTTTTTCTGTGTTACATGATTAGTTAGATACTATATGTGAGTCAAGATTGGAAAGATGATTGTTGATATAAAGTCATCTTGTTGTGCTTCTTGAGTTTCCATGTGGTATGAGGCAATGATAATTGAAAATAAATAATCAATTGAATAGTTTGAAGTTCGAAAACGATTGTTACTTGTAGTTTATTCTTAAATTCGGATACATTTAAGTACTAATTTTGGAAGACATGTTGGTTATGGTTATGTTGATATCTTTCTTATTTGTCATTGTAATTTTGGCTTACATTTTAGTTGTGATATCTAACTTGGTTATGGTTATGTGATATCTAACTTGTCGTTGTAATTTTGATTTTGTTTTGTAGAGATAACATCTCCGACATCGGTAAATCTTGATGATGATGAAGACTTTGCAAGTTAAAAGAGTTTCAGAAGACCCTAGTTTAATTTTAGTTGATTTTGGTTTAAGAACTAGTCCGAATAAATTTTTGTTTAAGAAATGGTTCGATTGAATTTTGGTTTAAGAAGAGTTGTATTTAGATACTAGGATTGACTTTTTTGAGCTTATCTACTGATATAAGTTTTGTGACACTGTTTGCGAGACTTTATCAAAATAGCTTATGACATTTTTTATAAGCTTTTTTTAGCTTATTTTTATAAACTTCAAGTTAGCTTACGGAAACAACTTATAACACAAATAAAAACGATTTAAATTTATTTTATTTTTTTTGCTATTAAAATGACTTATACAAATTTTTTCATAAGTGCTTATTTTTATAAGCACTTGTGCTATAAGCCGTAAATAAGTTGCTTATCCAAATAGTCCTAAATATTGTAAAAATTAACTAATTTATGATTTTTTAATGAGTTTTGACTTTTGCAATTTTAAATTAATTTGGATTTTGATTATGAATGTAGATAAAAAGAAATTAAGTTAAAAATTATGTATAATAGTATATTAAAAAAGTTTATAAGAAAATGCTAAAAATAAATTTAAATAGATTTTTTATTAAAAAAATTTAAAATTAAGTATAACGGTTCGGTTCTTTAGTAAATGGTTCGGTTTGTAAAAATTGTCTTCTAATGGTTTGGTATGGTTCGGAATTCCGAACCGTTATGCCAAACCAAAACTTTTGGTTCAGTTCGGTTCTAAAAAAATTGAAACGGTTCGGTATGGTTCGGATGCCTTTATATAATGGTTCAGTTCGGTTCAGTTCAGTTTTCTGACATAACCGAACCATGAACAGCCCTACTAATTCCTATATTGCTCTCAAAAGGTATGAGTTTTTAAGCAATTAGTTTAACTTGTTTATGTATGTTTATTTTTATTACTAGTATTAATTCATGTTTATCTCACAATCAAAATACGTAAATCCTGCTTGAACCGAATGTGTTCTAGTCTAAAGAAATAATCCGATAGGGAAATTCCAGAAGGAAAAATAGTACCGCTAGGATGAGGTTCTTAGACGATAAGGAACATTGACGCAGAGGTTGTCTCTAGAAGAAACTCTGTGGAAGTATGTTAGGGATAAAAAGGTGAGATTCTTAGATAAACAATGACTATTTACTAGTAATAAGAATAAACATAAATAAATAAGTTAAACAAGTGTGAATAACTCATACCTCAAGAGAAACAAGCAATAGGAAGAAGGAATATTAATATAAAACAAAAACACCTTTCACTCAAAAGAAAATAAACTTACATTATGGATCTCAAAAATAAAAATTCTAATTTCATAACACAGAGGTATTTTTCAAATTACTTTGGATTTGATTATTCTGAACATAACTCCACCAAACAATTATCAAGACTCGTGTTTATCCAAAATTTTGATGAAAAAATAACATATTTACTTCAGGCATTTCCATATCCTGATCTAGTTAAAATTATTCTAAAGAAATTAAAATTTTCTTATTTTCAAGAAAAAATAACATTAGAGACATTACAATACATAATAGAAAAAGATTTTGAAGAACATGAATTGAAATGTCTAGTCAGTAATTTAAATGAATTCACTTTCACTTCACTTCATTTAGACTTTTTTGAAGGACATTTTTATGGAGATCATTCACAAGTATACTACATAATGAGAAACCATAGAAAAATTCAACCAAGAATAACTATAAATTTTAGGAGGTTTAATCCAACAAATTCGGACGGTTCTATAAATTTTGATGAAGATGGATATGAAACAGACTAAAAATCCCTGCACATAACTCTGATTACATGAATCTGACTACACACTACACTTTCACTTTATGTCACTCTACATTTTCATCACTCTACATTACCCCCTCCCTCACTCTACACTCTCATATTGAAATATTTTATATTAAACAAATTGATTTTTATTTTTTTATGATTTAGGCTTAAAACTAATATTTCCCCTTAAATACGAGTTAAGAGTCAAATATTTTTGACAAAATAGAAGATAAATTTTAACAAAATAGGATACATATGCAAATTGAATATTTATAAAATATAATAGTAAAATTGTAATAATATATTTTCAGAGGTTTAAAAAATAGAGGTTAAACATTTTATTAATGAAAAAACTTATATATCTAATATCTTAAAATTTTTATTGAATAAGTGATTTTTCTCACCTGCATTACTCTTGATTCAATGTAAACGCTTCTTCTCATAAACAATTAGTAGTATCAAGATCGTGTTGGTGGGGTTTGGACAACCTAGCTTTTTGAACCAATTTTAAGGGATAAAATTCAAACATAAATGTTTTAAAATTCTTTTATGCAATCTACATCCTTGTAATTACAACTACCACAATCGCATCACCGTTACTACAACTGCACACAGCCACCATGATCTTAATTAAAAACAATACATTGCATAATTCACAGCCATTCATCTAATTTGGTTATATACAATTAAGCTCTCACTTTTTCTAACTTTTCAATCTTGATTGATATGCCCCATCATATTCTCCTTGTCGGTAGGGCTGTTCATGGTTCGGTTATGTCAGAAAACTGAACTGAACCGAACTGAACCATTATATAAAGGCATCCGAACCATACCGAACCGTTTCAATTTTTTTAGAACCGAACTGAACCAAAAGTTTTGGTTTGGCATAACGGTTCGGAATTCCGAACCATACCAAACCATTAGAAGACAATTTTTACAAACCGAACCATTTACTAAAGAACCGAACCGTTATACTTAATTTTAAATTTTTTTAATAAAAAATCTATTTAAATTTATTTTTAGCATTTTCTTATAAACTTTTTTAATATACTATTATACATAATTTTTAACTTAATTTCTTTTTATCTACATTCATAATCAAAATCCAAATTAATTTAAAATTGCAAAAGTCAAAACTCATTAAAAAATCATAAATTAGTTAATTTTTACAATATTTAGGACTATTTGGATAAGCAACTTATTTACGGCTTATAGCACAAGTGCTTATAAAAATAAGCACTTATGAAAAAATTTGTATAAGTCATTTTAATAGCAAAAAAAATAAAATAAATTTAAATCGTTTTTATTTGTGTTATAAGTTGTTTCCGTAAGCTAACTTGAAGTTTATAAAAATAAGCTAAAAAAAGCTTATAAAAAATGTCATAAGCTATTTTGATAAAGTCTCGCAAACAGTGTCACAAAACTTATATCAGTAGATAAGCTCAAAAAAGTCAATCCTAGTATCTAAATACAACTCTTCTTAAACCAAAATTCAATCGAACCATTTCTTAAACAAAAATTTATTCGGACTAGTTCTTAAACCAAAATCAACTAAAATTAAACTAGGGTCTTCTGAAACTCTTTTAACTTGCAAAGTCTTCATCATCATCAAGATTTACCGATGTCGGAGATGTTATCTCTACAAAACAAAATCAAAATTACAACGACAAGTTAGATATCACATAACCATACCCAAGTTAGATATCACAACTAAAATGTAAGCCAAAATTACAATGACAAATAAGAAAGATATCAACATAACCATAACCAACATGTCTTCCAAAATTAGTACTTAAATGTATCCGAATTTAAGAATAAACTACAAGTAACAATCGTTTTCGAACTTCAAACTATTCAATTGATTATTTATTTTCAATTATCATTGCCTCATACCACATGGAAACTCAAGAAGCACAACAAGATGACTTTATATCAACAATCATCTTTCCAATCTTGACTCACATATAGTATCTAACTAATCATGTAACACAGAAAAAATACAAAACACAAACAGAAACAAAAATGATACTTTCTCAGGATTTATTTGAAAAGTTATCTACAAAGAAAATGATCCCTTCACAGTTGCTTGACATAACAAAAATGTAGGGAAGTTGAAACTTGCGTGCAACTCATTTCCACCTCACAAAATTTGGTCACTCCCATAAAATGAAAGTGATTTCTCAGCAACCATGAGTGAGATATGAAAATCAATACCTCCTACCACAGTCTCTATTCACACTTTCACCCTCTTCCTTATTTTTTGAACCAGTCACTTTCCACCTTCTCAGACACGCATAACCTCAATGAAAAATGGAGTATACTGTAGTTAATTTACTAGTTTAAAAGTTTAATTAAAAAAAAGTGGTGATGAGAAGAGATCAAGTAGAACCTTAGTGGAGATAAAGGAAAAGAAACCAAAGGTAAAAAAGAAAGTGCACCATGACAACCAAAGGAAATCCACTACCCAATTGGAAAAACTTTGACAACAAAGAATCTAATTCTTTCTGACAACATAATGCATATGAAGTTATCAAAAACAATAATATCACTAAAAAAATCAACTTAATTGACAATTCTACTAGTCATAAGATGACATGGTCATAAGTCATCACCATGAAAAATAAAAAAATGGAAATATAACAGAAAAAGGTTAGAAAATTGATTTACCTTGCTCTAATTGATGAATCTCATCAAGGTCCTCCTCAGAAAATAAGGAGATGGATTTTCCTTTCAACCAATCTTGCGTGCAAACAAGCGCTTCTACCATTTTAGGTGTTAGACAAGTGCGATAATCACTAACAACCCTTCCACCCGTGCTGAAAGCAGATTCTGAAGCTACAGTAGATGCGGTAATAGCCAACACTTCTCGAGCTAAAATGATATAAAATGTCAAGTTTTATGTGGGAAAACTCCAAACAATCAAGCACTTTTTCATGTTTCAAGGTATACAAGATTTTGAACAAACTAAGTTGTTTTTGTCAAATCATTACTATTATTGTTGAGCAGTAATTGTTGGAGCTGGTTGGCAAACTCACACCCTCTCATAATCTCCTCCATTGCCTTTCCATGATCCTACTCAATTATTATTACTATAATATATCATACTTCAAATATACTACTCAGTTACGAAAGAAACTATGCAATTTGTCTGCTAAACCAGGTGGTTTTTTCTTCTGCAGAAACTACTAGGATTATTAAAGTAAGGTTTCTTTTTAAACCAAAGAGAAATGGACTTAATGAAATCAGAAAAAACAATATTCTAAATGGATCTAGTCATTTCTTTATTCTATGATTTAGATGATCTATTGTATAGTTAAATTCAAGCAATCAAAGAGAGCTCAGAAAACTAGAATGGTTAAACTAGCAATCAAAGTGAACCTAGATAAGTAATACTTTACAAGGTATACAAAAGAGGACTTCGAAACTGCAATGCAATAAAATAGCAACACCATACTACTTGAGGCACAATTTTATAAACCAGTATCATAAAAAAACATAAGGGACCAATCACATTTTCAAACCATGTGGATAATACTAATAGTGAAGATTTCTTTAAAGTGCATATAAATATACACACAGTACCTAGGTACCAAAACTTCCTGTCATTAAAAAAAGGTTTTCTAGACATCTAATCTTGATGGTGATGGTGATTTGGAATATGAGAGTGAAGTAAAGGGTAAACTTGCTTTTTTATGAGTATTTTGTATTGTTATTTGTTTTTAGTTAGTACTTGAATTGGTGTTTAAGGTGTAATGAACTATGAATGTTGTTTTTTCTTAACAACATTCGGAAAATTTTATATAGCACGAGGTATTATTTTCGTAATGATTTGAAATCTAGTGTCTTAGATCATGAAATGGCAGGTATAAGATAAGAAACTATTGGTGCATGCTGTATTTTGCATATGGAACAGACTCTATTCTTGTTTGTAAGCAAGGGTAAGTGTAAAACTTGTTTTGGCTCAAGCAATTCCCGAGGGAAGTGTGAGTATGACTATGAGTATGACCTGTTTCCAATATGCATGGTGTTATATAATTGTTTGTCCTGTCATATTGGAAATCTAATTGACACAACTACATAACAGACACGTTTGAAATATCATTCAGAGATGTCAATATATCGGTTTTGGTTGGTAACAACAACATAACATTTCTGAAAGAAAGAAGAGATAGCACAAATATAACTCAAATCTGCATCAATCCATGAGAAAACAATATAACTCAAATCATTCATCATAATGGAACAAACCAAGGCAAAATTCACAGCTCCAAACACAAATAAACCAAGTTTGGGTGTTGAAAAACACCTTCAAAATCACAGTAGCCAAACACAAATATGATACAAAATATACACTCTTAACCCAATAAAAGAGAATACAAGCACAAAAGAAAGAAACCCTTTTATTACCTACAAGTTTAGTTTGGGTTATGAACCTTTGAAAGATGAAAATCAACACAGTATAGAGGAGATGGCTGAAAGCTGAACTGGAGCAGAACGAGTGCGCGGTGAAGAGCTTGTGATTTGGTAATGAAAATGCAAATGCGACTGAGAGAGGGAAACACAACTTCAACGATTTGGGAATTTAGGGTTCTTCATCTTTGGAGCTTCAAGTTCAACAATTTGGGAATTTAGGGTTCTTTCTAGCTTCAACAATTTGGGTTCAGTTTTTGGTGTTTTGGTTTTCAACGATGGTTTCAGTGTTTTGGTTTCAACTATAGTTTAATATTGATCTTTTAAAATTAATGGTTCAGTTTTGGTTTATGTTTGGTTAGTTTTAATTTGGTTCGGTTCTAGAACCGTTAATAACATAGCGGTTCGGTTCACTAACCAAATATAATGGTTTGGTTATTTTAACTTCAGTTCGGTTCAGTTTAGCGGTTCGGTTCAGTTCGTGGATTTTTTGAACAGTCCTAGGAATTAGGAATAAGGAATTTAGTGTTGGAAATTGAGACTAAGCATGTTGAAAAGCATAGATATATTTGATTGCATATGAAGGGTGATAAGTATTGGTGTTTTATTGTTTACCTGCTCCTTTAAAATAATTAAAATTTGTTTATTATAGTTTATATTTTCTCTTAATAATTGTTCTAAAATTTCTAATTTCTTTTTTTGTTTATCTAAACAAGTTTTGAGGTAATTTATATTGGATTCCATTTATGGCTGGTATCTCAAGCTCTGATACCATTGTCTATGTCTAAATCTAAATCTTGTTGTTCTATATTATTGCAAGAGCATTCATCATTATTTCCCTTGCAATTGCATGTTTCAGATTTTATTTGTGGTTTAAAGTTTGAAATAATAGGTATTAATGAAATTTTTTTACTTATTGTCACATAATCCTTGTTAATACTAATTTGTCCAGAATTATGAAGAATAAAGTCTAATCCCATAATAACATGAACAGAAAGATTCATGTCTTTGACCCAAATTTTTGGCCATTGATAATAATCGGACCAATAATTACAATTTGTCTGGAATTTTACTTGGATATTTTTAAATTGTGAATCTGTCAATAATTTAGTTCCACCAAACTGTGTAGAATATGATGGTTTAACTTTAACAATTTTATTTTTTAAGCCCTCTGGGATTATTTTTACATCTATAGTAGATGAAGTTGCTCCAGAATCTACTAAAATTGGTAAAGTATTTTCATAACCATGAATATTAATTTTTGCTGGTATTAGAATTTGTATTAATTTTTCTTTATTGAAAATTAGTGGAACAGGAATTTCACAAGGTTTTTCTATATTATTTATAATGTTAACTTCATCCTGAGTAATTTTGGTTAATTTAAAATTAGTTTCATAGGCTGGTAATTTTCCTTTTTCAATAATTTCGGTTAGTTTTTTAATTTTTTCTTCTAAACATTCAAGTCTTGCTTCTAATTTGTCTACCTTATTTTCTAAGTTTTTAAATTTGGTTTCTACTTTATTTTCTGAATAATTTTTATCTTTTGGAGGATTTGAATTTTCTAATATTTATTGAATTTTTGTTTCTATGCTAAAATGTTTTTTAATGCAATTTGAACATATTTGTTTTAAACAAATTTGGCATTTCCATCTTTTATCAAAAGAAGAAAACCAATTACATTTAAAGCATCTAATGTTGTCACTTCCAGCTTTGTGGTTTCAATTATGGTCACAATCTAAAGGATTATTTTTTGGCTCCATTATTTTATTTAAAAGTGAATTTTTTCAATTTTTCTAACAGAATATAATTATTATTATTTTCATCTTCGGAAGGAGTTTCAATTTTTTCATTTTCTATTCCTTCTAGGGAGC
The DNA here is from genome assembly GCF_029867415.1 of Vicia villosa. NCBI lineage: Eukaryota > Viridiplantae > Streptophyta > Magnoliopsida > Fabales > Fabaceae > Vicia > Vicia villosa. The sequence continues at coordinate 102,600,525 of NC_081184.1, read as the reverse complement.
AAATACTCCAAATTTCAGAGTTGTCTGAAATATCTGAAGTTATTTCTAAAATATCTTTTTTTATAGTGGATATGAGATTTGATTCTCTTGTAAAAAAATTTTGTTTGTTTGGACAGACAGAAAATAAATGTCCAGGTTTGCTACAAGCAAAACAAGTAATTGTATTTTTATAAGTTTTGTTAGGGTCATAGTTTCTAACATGTTTTTCTTTGTTTAAATACAGTTTTCTGGCATTAGATTTTCTTAAGTAATTTTTCTTTACATAATTTCTCTTAAATCTAGGCTGATTCTTCTGATTTTTATCATCAGGATGCTTGCCATATTGTTGGGGAGTATAAATTTGTTTACAGAACCCTACATTCTTTTGTTTTAATTCTTTTGGAATTTGAATATAAGTACATTTCTTTTTTAATTCAGAAATAATGTATTGTATTCTTATTCCAATGTTATCAAATTCTATATGAACTTCTAATTTATTCAAATTTTCATGGATTTCGTGACCTAATGGTCCTGGTAATTTGGTAAATAATCTTTCTCCTAATTCTGTAGAAAAATAGTTTCCTGAAGTGCTTGCTAAGGCATAAAAATCTTGTAAAAATTCTATTATATGGTTCCAATCATATAGTTGAATTTGTTCTAAATCTCTCATGGCATCAGCCTGTCTCATGGTTAGTCCTACATTGTTCAAGAGAAACGAGCAATTGGAAGAAGGAGTATTAATATAAAACAAAAACACCTTTCACCCAAAAGAAAATAAACTTACATTATGGACCTCGAAAATAAAAATTCTAATTTCACAACACAAAAATTCTAATTTCACAACACATGGGTATTTTTCAAATTACTTTGGATTTGATTATTCTGAACATAACTCCACCAAATAATTATCAGGACTCGTGTTTATCCAAAATTTTGATGAAAAAATAACATATTTACTTCAGGCATTCTCATACCCTGATCTAGTTAAAATTATTCTAAAGAAATTAAAATTTTCTTATTTTCAAGAAAAAATAACATTAGAGACATTACAAGACATAATAGAAAAAGATTTTGAAAAACATGAATTGAAATGTCTAGTCAGTAATTTAAATGAATTCACTTCCACTTCACTTCATTTAGACTTTTTTGAAGGACATTTTTATGGAGATCATTCACAGGTATACTACAAAATGAGAAACCATAGAAAAATTCATCCAAGAATAACTATAAATTTTAGGAGGTTTAATCCAATAAATTCTGACGGTTCTATAAATTTTGATGAAGATGGATATGAAAAAGACTAAAAATCCCTGCACATAACTCTGATCACATGAATCTGACTACACACCACACTCTCACTTTATCTCACTCTACATTTTCATCCCTTTACATTTTCAGTTTCTTCGAATAAATTTTTTAGACTTTGCACGTCTTCCAAAGTTTCTTCGAATAAATTTTCATCACATAAGGAATTTTTTGTTAGTCCAAATATTTTGCACGTCTTCGAATAAATTTTTTAGACTTTGCACGTCTTCACAAACACGATTTCAGAAAATCATTTGAAGCGAGGATTAAGATGAAGTTCAAATGAACTTTGAACATGTTTTTAATTATATATTTAAGGGTGTATATGGATAGTTATCAGTGATAGCGTGTTAGTCCAATGGTAAGCTTTTGGCATGTTAACCATTAGGGCGTGGATTCAACCCCCTTTGGAAGCATTCCTATTTTTTATCACTATTTTTATTATTTTTCTTTACAATTTTGATTAATAATTTAACCAATCAAATCAACTTATTTTTGTCTAATCTTTTGTACACACTTTGTTTGTGTGACATATTTTTAGACCATATTTTTAAATCCCAAAATATATTTTTATTTGATCATGTTTTAATCAAGTCAAAAGTAATACTTTTTAAGCTTTTTAAAGGCCTTCAATTTAAATATTCTCAAATGAATTCTCACTAAATGACTTATACATATCCATGTAAACTAATTAGGGTTAAGATAAGTTAGTCTTAAAAAGAAAAGCACGATACCTTAGTTGATTCACCTGGGGTTTTGTTTATTTCAACTTTTAAAATGATTAAGTTATGATTAGGTAATCAAAATCCTAACCTTGTGATCCCTTTGATCTTTTGATCCTAATGCAATACCATGTTGATATTAACTTGATTGACATGATCTCGTCTTGTTTACCCACTTGTTCATATGCTTGTTGATTTACATCCTTGTGCATTTATGTTTTGGTTATGTTATTATCCTTTTATAAATATACATTGTCTAATAACCCCACATCCATGACACATTCATCCATCATCACATCATATTCATACATACATGAAATAATCTTGAGGTATGTCATCACTTTTATTCATCAACCTTTTACCCTTGAGTTTATTTACATTGATATCTTTATTTATACTCACTCTTTGATTTGTATCCATGATACACACAATGTGTCTCACACACCACTTGAGACACTCACCCTTAATGCTTGCTTGAGATGTATGATTCCTTATTGTTTCTAAAATTCAAAGGAATGAGAATGTTATTGACTAAAAATGTCAAGGTACTCACTCTCTTTTCTAACTCTTTTACTTTGTGCTTAGTATTGTTAAAGCTTAGCACTTTCTCCTTATTTTAAAAATAGTTTTGTATTGTTAAAGATCAACCTTTTTAAGTTCAATCCCTTGGTTTTGTATTGTTAAATATAAACCACCACTCTTTTAAAATCAACCCTTGCCATGTATTGTTACAGCTTTGGACCTTATTAAAACTTGTTAAGTATTGTTAAAGCTTAACATTTTAAAAACCCGTTGAGTATTGTTAAAGCTCAACACCCAAAAGGATTTTGCCACTTGGCTCCTTATTTTTCTTTTAGGAGGAACTACAAACGCTCTAACTTTCCTATTGAACTTAAGGGGTGTATAGGCACAGCATGCGATGTCTTGCTGAGTACACTTTAAAAATCTTCTTTTCTCATCATCCCACTCTATTTAAACAAAACACATAAACATTGAATAATAACAACAACAATGATATATATTTCAAAGAGGTTCCTATGGAGTACCGTAGATGTGAGGAGTGTTAATACATTCCCCTTACATAAACAACCCCCGAACCTATGATCTCTATTAGTTTTATTTTAAAAACTTCTTTGGTTTTTATTTCGCTCTTTTTTCCCATTTCCTTTGGAAACAATAAAGCGCGGTGACGACTCTACTAAAATGTCTGATTTAAATCAATCAATGGCTTTAGTATCAATTTTTCACTGCTATAAGAAGAAACATGGAAGTTTGTTTTGTTTGTTTTTACTGAGAAAATGTTTTAAAATAAAAAAGAGTGCAAGTGCACAAAAAGAGTTTGATGAGTTTGATATTTTTTAGGTTTTAATGAAAAGGTTTGAATATGCTTTAGATGTCTTAACATTTATTTGAGAAAAATGTTTTTGGAGGTCACTTGAAAAAGGTCAAGGTTTATTATGAAGGAGTTTAAGGTTTTGAGCAGCAAGGTTGATGGCGAGGCGCAAGGTGACCGACTTACAAAGAGTGGGCTAGGGCTTGGTATATGGACCAAGAGTGAAGGGGGTTCACAGTTTATTCGTTCAAATAAGCAATTTTATAAAAAGCTAAAGGAAAGCAAGTAAAATAATTAAACTACATGTGTACTAGCAAAGTGGACTAGTCTTCTAGACGAATAATTGAATGCAATTAATCGAATAGGTTTCACTTTGAGAAAGCCCAGGATTAAGCCGTAAATGTGTGCAAGTGTGGTTGATGGTAATGCTTAAGAAGCAATCGACTTATGGTAGAAAATGGCTTGATATGAGATCAAGAATTAGTTTGAAAAGTCTTTAGTATGTAAGTCAAGTAAAAGAAGCAATGAACACAAACAATACAAAAGCGATAAAATTATTACATCACAATGGGATGGGGGTTACAACTGATCAAATGGGGATCAAATGAAGCAAACCAAATAACAAGTGAATGAATAATAAAAAACAAATGATCAATCATGAGAAAGTCCAAGAGTAAGCTATGTGAGTGTGGGAATAATCATGAGTGACAATCAAAATTATAAGCACAAAATATTAAAAAATTGCACAAAGGAAGTGATTAGGACATACAAGATATTAACAAGATATAAATAAACCTAAAGTTAACTTTTCTAAATGAATAACCAACTAATTAGTTAAAAAACTAAGTTAGTTAATTTAGTTAATAAAAAATAATTAATAGATTTATTAATAAAGAATAGTTAATGAAATTAATTAATAGAGATTAATCAATTAGATCAGTTAAGATTTATTAATCTAATCATCTTAACTTAGCATACTAATAAACAAGAAATGTGAAGAAAAAAAACATAAATGGGCAAAAGGGAAAAGTAACATGGGGGGTGCAATTAGAACATTAGACCCAAAGAAAATAATAAAACAATTAGAACATTAAACCATAATTAAATTAAATGAAAAAAGAAGATCAATTAAATTTTCAATATCATATAATAATCATGAAAAAAATACTTATGATATAGGAGGAAAACCCAAATCTTACCACTATTTTAAAGCATATCCTAACCCAGTTTGTCTAAGAGGCACATGTTGACATCTCTAGTTTATTGAACTCTTTTGGCCACTCAAACTCATTAGAAAGATACTTTTTTTAAGTCATCCAAATGAATACAAGTTGTGGTTGTACCCTTCAAAATAAAATCTCAAGTCATATGATCAATTGTGTCACAAATGTTTTTAGGGAGCCATGTCGTTTGCATGTAATAAAAGAGGGGATGAAGGCGAGTATCAATGTAGCAAGAGCTACTCTACTACAAATGTTATGATGCTTTTTTTTCTAAGAAACCATGTGTGTTTGCATTTTTTCTATGATCAAGTTAAAATCATATTTTTTAGCTTTCCCTATGAGAATAGGAAAACCAAGATATTTCTCCAGAGAAGTAGCACTCTAAATGCTTGAGATTATAGTAAGTTGATTAATTTTATTATATTGGATGTCATAAGAGTAGAAAACACGAGACTTGGTAATATTAATTTTAAAATTTGATGAACAACTAACTCTTTCCAAAAGTGTGGCAACAGCTTGAATTTGAGACTTCTTTGCCTTTGCGAATAGGAGAACATCATCCGCAAAGAGAATATGTGACAAATAAGGTCCATTTTTAGAGATGAAAATAGGACTCCAATAACCATTACAAACAACATCAATGATGTCAATAGAAAGCTTCTTTGTGCAAATGATGAAGAGGTAAGGTGATAAAGGATCCCCTTGCCGAAGTTCATGAGAAGACTTGAATGCTAACCTTTTATCTATATTCCATTAAATTAATAAAATGAGGAGGTGATATAGTGCATAATGAGCTGAATGATAAGCGGAGGAAATGCAAACTCCCTCAAGAAGCTTCAAAGGAACTCCCAATTAACATTGTAAAAACATTCTAGAGATTTAGTTTGAAGGCAACATCACCATTTCTCTTCTTCTTATGCATATGCAGTGAACAATTTCCTGCAAAATAATAGTATTTTCAGTGTTTTCCATATTGTCATACCCCAATTTTTGACCCTAAGATCCAACCACATTTACAAATTTGCCTTTGCATCTTTTTAAAGTAAAAAATAACCGAAAATCACATTTTCATTGCATTTCATGCATTTTTAGCGCCTTAAGCGTCTTTTTGAATTATTTTACTGTCTTAAAAAAATTGGTTCTACAGGTAGACCGATAAAAAACGATTCAACACTGTAAGAAAATTAGAAAGAAAAATATTTCGAGTTTTGACCTTTAATTGTCTGCTTTGTGAATCTACATTTCACGTAGATCATGTTTGTGTGCTCGCTTTATTTTTTCGGTGCAGTTCGTAGTTGCTTTTTATCGTCAGTGTCTATTTAACCGGGTATTTTAATATTCGATTTTGATCATTTGCAGTCTTTTTTATTAATCTTTGTTGTATGTAGTTTCTTTTAATATATTCATTTTCTTTTTTTGATTAATTAGGACTCCTTTTTTTATCGTTTTTTGTTATTTCCGATCCTGTTTTTATTTCGAAAAAAAATAAAATTAAAACATTTTCTTCTTGATTTTATTTTATTCTTTTAGTTTGTATTATTTTCATCATTTGTACTAATTTTTTTTATTATTAGTTGTATTTGTTATTATAGAAGAAATGCATGTTTTATGCCCAACTTTGAGCCCATTTGCTATCAAGCTCCTTTGAGAATTTGAGAAAACACTAAACATCAAAATTGTAGAGGATTTTTAGGGCTTTCCAAAAATTACAAGAACTCCTCCATAGCATTTGTGAGCCAGGAGATATGAATTTATGAAGATGGCACCATGAAGTTATTTTTTCCATGATCAACCAAGTTGCAAAACTCAAATCATTTCTCTACAAATCTGTTTTATAGCCTATATTGCTTCTAAATATCTCCATAATTTAATCTTTACACCATTAATTGAAGCATTATCCAATTGGTTAAGTGTTAGTCCATTAAATCATTTCATTTTTACATTAAAGGTACCATTGTCATTTTGGAAAAGCCACTTTAATCACAAAACTTTATGCATTGAGCCCACTCTTTGTTGCTTCTAACTTTGTAACATCACAAAACCAACAATCAACCATATAACACTATAGGAGCCACCCTATTGTTCATGAATAAAGCTTGTCAAAGTTCATGGGAACCATAACTTCCACTTTTCTTCAGAAAAAGCAACCTAACACCATTTAAATTTGGTACTTTTTTATATTATATTTTTCCCTCCACAAATCACAAAATTTCCCTATAAATAGAGGCCCTTGCCTCTTGTTTCAAGGACACACAAAAAAAAATCTCCCAACTCACTCCCTCACTTGAAAGCTCCAAAATTCCACTTTTTTATAAACTTGTGAGTTTTGAGTTCCAAGCAATTTCTATGCAAACTAAGCCAAAACTCTTCATTTTTCCTGTTGGTTATTTTATTTCAAGTTATTAAATTGGTAGACTCTTATGCTTATTATTTATTTAATTCTATTGCATTTTTACTCTTGTTTTGTTTATTTAGTACCTTAATCATCACCATTTTTATGAAAAACTCAATTGATTTTAAATCAAGAGTTGAAAAGTGTTCTTGAACCTCCATCTCCATCTTCTTCTTTTTATTTATTTTTTGGATCAATTGGAATTTGATGATTCCTCTTTTTCAATTAGGTATGGATTAAGGCTTGATGAACTTTCATCATTTCAAATCTACTTTAAGGTGATCATGAGATTACTTTGAGTACTTTGGGATGGTGATAAGTTTGTCCTAAGGCCTTAAGAAATGTTTGATTGATGTAATGATCTCATAAGCTTCCTTGACTCAGGTCTTGATCCACCCACGTTTACACTTACCTTATTTTGTACTAACTTTTACTTTTAACGCAACTAGTAGAAGACCCGTGCGTCCGCACGGATAATTAAAAATCTTAAGATGAATAATGTATTACAAACGCATAAAAAGAAGTTTAAAAAATCGAATGAGAAATATTAAGTTAAGATTCGTAAAACATAATATAGATGTAATGAAGCTATATATAGTAGCTATTTAAAAATAATAATAATTAGAAATGAAATAGGCAAAAGAGTATTATGGTGATAGCGACCCGTGAAAGTAGTGAGTTTCAGTGATAAAATTCACATAAGAAATGTATTATGATAATAGTGACCTATAAAAATAGTAAGTTTCAGTGATAAAGTTCACATAAAAATGTATTATGGTGATAGTGACCTGTAAAAATAATGAGTTTCAGTAAAAAAAAATTGGTATCTTAGACCAGCTGGTGATAGTGACCCGTAAAATAAATATAAAATATTGACGAGATTTATGATGGAAATAATCAAGTGTGAAATCAATATTATTTAAAAAAATAATTTGAGAGACAAAAAAATATTACTTATAATTGAATATATTAAATAAAAAAATAATTTATTAATAACTAAAGTAAGATAATTACTTAACCCTTAAAGCATGAGAATATATCAAAATTTAATTTAATTTTTAACCCTTAATTCATTATTTAATTTTATTAACTATATGAATTTATTTAACTTTTAATTTTGACCTTTCTTACACCTATGAAACTTTCGATACTTACATATTAATTTCTTCTTACCCACGCTCAATATGATTGATTATAATATTTATTAGTTAGTACTATCTAAATTTGTTAGCTCCACCACGTCAAATAGAGTTAAGTTGAAGTAAAATTAGGATATAATTTTTTCCCAAAACAACTGATGTCATTGTTCTCTTGGTTAATCCTGGCATATACAACATAACTATTTGTATATTAAATGTTTTATTGATAGTACTCTTAACTGCATTAGAAGTTTCATATGCAATTTATTGAAATCATTTTGCAAGTAAAACCATTCAAACACAGACTACAACCTATGTTTTAACATAATATAAAATCAAATCTTACTACAACCATGTTTGACTATAAGAGTAAATAATGGATTTGATAATTCAATCTTTTCAATTAATGTTTTTTACAGTGTTTCATTAATTATAGGGGGAATTTCTGAACCTTCCAGGCAAAAAATGAAACAGAAAGAAAGATCTCACATATCTTCAATACTTTTGGAGAGAGCCTTAAGTTGGTCAGCTATCCTTTGATAATTTCAATTATGAAACCAAAAGAAAATACATTAAAAAGTTCATATATATATATATATATATATATATATATATATATATATATATATATATATATATATATATATATATATATATATATAGTGAATCTATTAGCCATGATGTCTTAAAGATTACATTTGCCTTCTACTGGGAAAGTACTAATACATAAAACCAAAAAATGAACGAACATTTCAACTCACACCTCACCATCTAGTTATCATCTTGTGCTCCACATTCACACCTCACTTTCAAAAAATGCAATAAGTGTAGAAGTGTAGAAGTAAGCATACAACTAACAATGAAAGCCATTTAAGATTGTTGATGAAAATGTTTAGAACAAAAAGAAGATAGAAAGTAATCTGCATAGAACTGATGAAGTAAACAAAAAGTGTAAGACTTACATTTAAACCAAAAAAGACCAAAAAAAGCATAACATTTAAACCATGACATATAAACCAGAAATAATGAGACTTGACTTAAGTAAAACCATAAGACTGCTACTGAACTCAAAATTGCTTAAGAATTAAGAACTACTAACATTATTCCATATGGATTCATCCAAATACCCATTGATGTACTCAAATTGACAATCTCCAAACTTCAAACAGCCTTGCAACATCATCATCATGCTAATCATCATGCCTCACAATCTCCAAACTTCATTTTCATCAATCCTGCACCTAACTACTAAGAGAGAATAAAAAAAGAAAATCGTTTCATAATATAGTTGTATCTGCCAAGAATCCAAAAGGTTATAGGAAAAATTTCATTACCTAATCTTCAAAACCAATGCCAAAGAAGTGAATGTACTTGCTTGCTAGTAGCTCTTTAAAGTTTTGAATATAATAAATGTATTATTATAAACTATATTCCACAACTTTTGAATGACTAAAATTTGTTCATTAAATATATTCCAACTACAGAAAAAACACTCCTGGTATTAGAAATCATGTCACCATTAGAATACTTCTAATTCTCAATTCACTGCTGTGGATGTAATAGGCTGAATATGAACTTTGTGGTGTCGCTTTTTTTACCTCCCCGTTTCACTTGGGAAGACGGCACGCTAGACCCTTCACGCGAAATTTGGAAGGAGAATGCGTCCGGGGTGGGATGAATTTTGTTTCAGTTCTTCCTACGATATCACACGAACTTTCTTATTGTCCTACGAGTAGGAAAGGGGAAAAAAGATCTCAACTAAACCCTAGGAGTTTGCTAAGTGTGGGGATTTAACCTAGACTAGAAATTCTGGAGTTCGGGGGGTCGGTTATACATAGGGAAGAGTTTAAGCACCCTACATATCCGTAGTACTCTACGGGAACCTTCTATGTGTCATTATGATTGTGTTTATTGCTAATGATTGGGAAAGTTTCTCCTTTGTGTTAGGAGAGAGAATTGAATTGATAAAAATAAGACAGACAGACAGACAGACAAACTGACTATTTTTGGTATTTTATTAGCTCGCTGAGATTCCTTGTGAACCTCATGCCTACATATCCCTAATGGAAGTCAGAGCTTAATGTAGTTCGGGGAACTAACTAGGGATTTTAAAAGATTTTTGGTGCCTTGCTTGAAGCTCAAGGTTGAAGCTTTGAATTAAATCTCTGTTTACAGTAAAGAGACATGAAGTCATCTTTATAGAGAAGTATTTCTACTATTCCACCACAAACATTAAAAGAGTGACCGAATAACTGAATTCATTTCATTCAAGAGAGGGAGCCTACTTGGTTGATCAAGTATGACAGCCAACATGCCTCTTGAGTGAAAGAAAGATGCTCATCCAAATTAGGGAAAGTTAATCACATGTCTGGTTTCACTGCCAGCTCATGCCTTTCAAAATCCTAAATGGGAGACTTGATTAAAATTAAAATGAAATGTGATGTTTGTTTGTATGAATGTGGTAGAGTAGTAAAAATATCTCTCTATAGAGATAAGCTATGTCTATCTACTATATAAAAGATTTGACATTTAGCTGGCTTGCATGAGGCCCAAGCTTGAGGCTTTTTGATTGTTTTTATTGACTCTGGGAGATAACTCTACTGGGGGTTATTTACAGGGAATTTGTGTTCTGTACAAAGCCCAGAATTGAGGCTGACTCTAGTTGGAGAGTGTTTATTTGATGGATTTTATTTGGTGTTCTGTACAAAGCCCAGAATTGTGGCTGACTCTATTTAGGGAGACTCTATTTGTGTGCCTTGTACAAAGCCCAAGGTTGTGGCTGACTGCTGAGGATAACTGAGTTTTTTAAGATTATGGATGACTCTATTTTGTGTGCCTTGTACAAAGCCCAAGGTTGTGGCTGACTCTTAGCTGTGGAAGTTATTTAATATGTGCCTTGTATGAAGCCCAAGGTTGTGGCTACTCTAGCTAGGGGAGAGATTATTTTCTGCCTTGTACAAAGCCCAAGGTTGTGGCGGACTCTTAAAGAAACTGAGTATGGAAGACTCTATGGGAAAAAGATCCTAGAGATTTAGGAATCTTTGACACAGGGAAATATGGTTTATCTGCCTTGTACAAAGCCCAAGGTTGTGGCTACTAAAAAAAATGAAAGACTCACTGGGGGAGTTTTATTCTGCTAGAGGTTTTAACAAACTAATTTATTTTTTATGTTTTTTGGAAGCTAACCCTTTCCAGGGATTTTGACTCAGCTGGAGAAATAGTCTGTTAAACGACTGGATTTTTATCATATTTTTTGGAGGCTGACCCTTTCCAGGGGTTTTGATTCTTTTGGGGAATTTATCTTTTAAAAGAGTGAATCTTTGGATTTGAAGGAGTGATTTTGGAGGCTGACCCTTTCCAGGGGTTTTTGTTAAAATGGAAGAATGATTTGGAGGCTAACCCTTTCCAGTGGTTTTTGTTAAGATGAAGGAATGTGTGGCAGAAAGATTATCTAATGGAGACTTCTTGTTTTAAAGCCCAAGATTAAGGCTGACACTGACTGAGAATAAACAAACATAGATCCTAGACTCTGCTAAGAAAGATTGGTGAAGATAAGGGTGACAGAGACTGTCCATGTCTCTCATTCCAAAAAGTGTACTCAATATGAGATTGAGACAAACTTAGCTTGTTTAAAGTCTGGTTTAAAGAATGGAAGAAACTCACCAGGATAGGCTAAAAGGTAACTAAAGACCTGTTCCTATCTTTATAAGAAACCTGATGGGTCCTTGTATACAAGCTCAAGAGGAAGCTGGAAATGCTTTTAAGAAGCCTGTGGGTCCTTGTACAAAGCCCAAGAGGAGGCTAATCGAGGGTCATCGAGGGTCCTTGTTATAGCACAAGAGAAAGCTATGTGGTTTTGAACTTATTTTGGCTCTAAGCAAATAGGTAAGAGGTTTCACCGGGAATAATTCCTCTTTGGGTGGATGTGTCCTATTTTGGGTTCTAAGGCTTTTACCAAGATGTTTCACTGGGAATAATTCATCTTGGGGGTTTGAACTACAGATCTCTAATTAGGAAAGAGCCTTCACCGGGAAGACATTCTCAATCCTAGGCCATACTCCTATAATATATATATAGTTTAACTGTCCTAGGGTTTACACTCAAACGTAGTTCTAAACAAAATATAAACAGTTCTATATTTGACAGTAATTTAAATAAAGACAGTAAACTGAAAGCTTGTAAAGCCTAACGTGGATGGAGTGGAGGCCTTTGAAGAAGTATGTACAAAGCCTCAACAGCAATTTTATTGATGACAGTTGATTATTTATGATAAACAGTTAATGGTTTTGAAAAACAGAAGAAGTGAAGATGGACAAAGGTCACATAGGTATCTGAAGAGTTTCACCGGGAATAATGCCCTTCAAATACCAGAAGAATGTTTTGAAAACAGAAAGAAGATTTTGTAAATACAGTTTTTGAAAACAAACTAAGAAAAGAAGAAGGTGCTGGGACTTACACTCTATTAGAGGCCCAAATGAAAATGATTCACTGTTTATGAGAAACAATTGAAAAGATACGAGGTTCTGTTGTTTGAAAACCTCGATCGTCTGTTTACTTCGGAATTTGAAAATAGTTTGAATTTTGACAAAAGTCAACTTAATTAAAGTAAAGACAAAATCTATACCTAATTAAGACCTAAGAGGTTAGGATTTTTCCACTAAAATATTTATGAAATATTAGGCTTTGAAATCTTAATGAAAACATATATATATTTTTTAATACTTAAAACAACACTATTTTCTACCTAATAAAAATACATAAAGGAAATAATATTTTTGTGATTTTTTTGGTTATTCATAAAATATATATATTAATCAACAAGTGTTTAAAAAATGAAATCAAAATTAATTAATTTGATAAGTTAAATAATTGGTTAAAGTTATGAAGGAATTAAGTTAGAAAAGTGATAAAAAATTAGGTTTTGGTCCTAGCAAGGCTTGAACTCACGCCCTTATAGTCACACACTCAAAAAAACACCACTGGGCCAAACGCCAATTGGTGACTATAACACGCGCGCATTTGGTTTTGTTTTAAAACAAGTTAGAAAATCTGAAAAAAATAAAAGGATCAAAAAGTCTGGGGCGGGGGGGATTCGAACCCTAGACTTGAGGCATGAGGAGACTAAGAGCGCATGTGAGGCCACTAGGGCAAACGATGAATTCGTTTGTAAAACGCATACCACTCAAAATAAAATAAACCCTGCCCTTGGATTTGAATTTTGCGCGCCACAGCCATGGTCGTCTTCTTCCTCAAGCTCTCAAATTTTGAATTTGTGAACTTGCTCATTTCTCAACCAAACAAGGTGATGTAAACATGGATTTCGCTCTAAATTTCCTCACGAACTCAAATATATAACTAACACAGATTTATATTAACTACATCTAACTAATTTACTAGAAAACGTGAAGAACCCTAAAATTTGAAAATCAAATTAAATGGCTATACTGAAAGATAAATGAATGATGATAGAGGGTTTTCAATCCTCTTATGATGCTGAACAAGATAGTATCGAGCTATATGAGAAAGAATACTCAAATAAGTGAGTTGGAGTTTGAAAAAATACCTCTGAAAATGGAGGTCGTGAGGATGATGAGGAACACCTGGGCTTGTGTGAGTGATCCTAAAAGCTTCCTTGGGACTCAGTGATGCTAACTGAATGCTTATTGTGGCTTCAATCCTTCTGAATTTCTCTACCCGACACCTTCGATTTGAGCTTCAAGTGGACATGGAGGAGGATGAATCTTCAGTTATAGATGAGCTGCAGCCATCTGAACAGCTTCACTATGCCCTAAGGAACGTGTCTGGATGCTTGGCTTTGCTTGAAACCTTCTGAATTGCTCTATGGACCACCAACTGCAACAGCTCCAAAGTGAATGCAACAATGGTGTTCCTCCACCTACAGAAGTGATCCAGGTGCTTGGATCACCTCAAATGAGCCCCCTTGAGATGTTAGAATGCTTACTTTCCAAAGAGAAGCTCTGGTTTGAAGAAAACGATTCTTCTTGCCAAAGAACTTTGAAAAACCATAAGCATGAGAAGAGAAAGAGAAAGCAAGGAATAGGGTTGCTTTGGTGTGAATTGTATGAAGGATATCACTTGTATTTATAGGCAAATGGTTCAGTATAGTTGCAGAGGAGTGAGCTTGCTTAGTGAAGTCATTTTGGTTTCTTAAGCATGAAGAAAGTTTGAAAATATCCAAGTGTTTTCATTGCATTTTCGAGCTAGCTCTCTATCCATTGATTCCATCTGATCTTAGGGGACATTTCTGATGCAGAATGAGCTCTAATTGGTTGGTGTGAAGATTCCTTTGATGATTCATCAATTTGCCATAAATTCCTAAATGTAATCATTACATAATCACATGTTCTTGTTTTGGGAATCTTCTTCAATCTTCATGCTATGGTGAAATTGAATGCATGGCATGTTTGCAGATGTGTTATGGGTCGTGTAGCAGCCATAAGTGAGGTTATATGCACAAAATTGCAAAGTTCCAAAATGATGCATGACCTATAATTTTACTTTATGAGGCCAACTTTGAACATGCATAACTCCTAGCTCAAAATGAATTTGGAGAAGGTTGAGCACAATTTGGAAATCCCTAAACATCTAATTCAAATCATTAGTTTAGGGTTTCTTCAGAATCATTTGGGAAAATTGTGAAAAATGAGCCCAAAGTTGGATGAAAAATAGGTTAAAAACACTTAGAAAAATTTCTAAGTTTTTATAACCTAAAGCTTGAAAATTCCAAATCTCTTAAATGATTGATTTCTTGAAAAAAGTTGCATTGTAAGATGTTGTTTTATTTTGCAAGATCTACAACTTTCATGTTGGAAGTTTTTTGAGTTGTGTAGGTGAAATTTTAAGTTCCCACAATGCCCTCAAAAACCCTAATTCCCGACTTTTTGCTCCTTGATGAATCTCTTTGAATTTCTTTGGTCAAATGACTTTAATAACCATATATTGATGATATTGATCTTTAAAAGTCATGGTTTGACCAAAAATCTTAAAAGTCAAAGGTGATCTTATACAGTTGACTTTTTCCTGATAAAGTGAGATTTTGGACTTTTGTGTGGAATCAAGATCTTCTCCTCAAATGAGTGATGTAAATGGATTATATTGAGTTAGTAGAAGTCTTTGAACCATGTCTTGAGTTTTGGATCCATGTCTTGATTAAAAGTCAACTTTCTTGGTGAATTAGGTCAAAAACCCTAATTGTCGACCAGATGAAATTGATGACTGTGGATCTTGGATTGGAGTGTAATGCCCAATGGATATTGTCATATGAGCTATTTGAGAATTATTGAAGTTTTTGAGTGATACCTTTGAGTTTTCTAGGGTTTCCAAAATGTGATCCCTGATTTTAGTCCTTGATGGGCTCAAAACCCTAGACTGGTGAGGTAAGCAATCCTGAGTCCAGGTGATGGGTATCTAATCAATCATAGGTGGATAGAATGAAGCTTTTGATTCTCATAGTTGTGTTAGAGACCATTCCTTTTTCTGATTGATCCTTTGCCTGAGTTCTTTTGTTCCTGAACACCTTCGACTAAGTATCAGATGAATAAATGACTACTCTAAGTATCTATTTTGTCTTTGATGAAAAGTTTAAAAGATATGACATCTCAGGGGGGGTCAAAATTAGGGTATGACAAACTTGAATTCATTGACAGTGTTGTAAGGTTGCCAAAGGTGTTGTTTTTGCCAAGACTGCACATATCACAAACCAAATACCTATCACTAATAATGCATAATACTGAATTAACAAATCTTAATAACACTTTGATTCAAGCTGAATCATTAACAGTCTCTAGTTTAGATTTTTACTACCATGAACATTGGGTAGTGAAAATGAATCAAAAAAGCAATTAACTAGGTTATTTTATATGGAAGTAGTAAGCAAAAAAATCTAAAAACCCCTATGATCTAAGGAAAAAAATCCAGGTTATATACTAAAGCATCCTGTCTAAAAACATTGTAAAACATAAGCTTAGATAAGAGATATAGCAATACCAATGCAAGAATGCATGCAGTTACTCCAGTTCCACACGAAGCCACAACCGACTTTTCCAAAGAGATGCCTGCAAAATGATTATAATTTGTGATAGTAGCACTCGAGAAGAAAACTATTTCAGCAATGTTAAAACACATTGAAAGGAGATATTCAAACCTGCCATAAAATGCAAAATTTTATAAATATTCTAGCATCTCCTTGGAATCATGTGAGCAACCTGCAATACCACTTGAGTAACCACCACTTGAATATGATTTAGACATATGTGAGATTCAAACAGATGCACCATATCAGGTAGTACAAAGCCAATGGTGTGTCTAGAGTTGAGAGTGGGACAACAATGATTTCAAAGCTCATAGAAACGTTATATCAAGCATGTGGAGGACACAAAAGTAAGAAAAATAAACTGGTCTATAAAGATAAATTGATTTTACCGTAGTTGTTCTCCGTCAAGTGGAGTTTGTTTCTACTCATGTGTATTTTGCAAAGGCTGAAACAACAAAACAAAATTAAAGTTATACAGGTTTGTTGAGAAGATAATAACCATCCATGTTCTCCAAATATCTCCTATGTCTCAATATTTACAGCTCAGTTAAGCCCATAATCCATGTTCTTCTCAGCCAAAAAAACATAGCATGTATCCCATGACATTAGCAATATCTTCGGGAAACAAAACACTCATTGTCAAATCCAATTTTATATTCTACAAAAATAGTAGAACTCAAATAAAAAAACAAAAATAAATAAAATTATAACATGTCTATTAATGATACAATTAGAACATGTATATTTATTGTAGTTGTGTAGTCAAAAGCTGATTGCAAAGAACTATTTGCTTTAGGGTCCGTTTGGTTGGGAGTAGATGGAGGGGAGGGGAGGGGAGGGGAGGGGATATTTATAAAAATTTGTGTTTGGTTCATTTTTAATAAGGGGAGGGGAGGGGAGGGGAGCAAAATCCCTCCTAGACCCACTTTTTGCTCCCCTCCAAATTGGAGGGATTCGGAGGGGAGGGAAGAATTAGTAATCATAATTATATTATTTTTCCTATTTTAACCTCAATTATTTTTTTAATTCCAAGATTGTCCTTATTGAATTATTAAAGACTAGATTTTTCCTCCGTATTATTTCACGTTTATTTTTTTCTATTGTGTAGTTGCTATTGGTGCGTTGTTCCTCTCAGGTGAGTTTTTTTCTTTTTATTTTGTTGAAGTTCCCTTTTTGATATTATATTATTATTTTTATAATAATAACATACTTATACTTATATCGGTTCTTATATATGATAGTAATAAGACTTTTTTTATTATACTATTAATAATAATAATATTATTATTATACAATATATGTAAATATAATATATTTATGTTATAAATAAAAATTTTAACTCTAATATTATTTATTTAATTTTTTTTAATATTCTAACCTTATTTTATTTATTTTTAATTATAGGAATTGTTTTATTGAGTTAGATGAATCATAAGATCAGATAATAGTTTGATTTGCGTTGAAGATATATAGTTCAACTAATGTGTGTTGTTGTTTACGGTTATATTATGGTTTATGAATGAACAAGTTTTTATTAAGAATTATTTTTACTAAGCACAAATAATAATATTTATAAGGATGAAAAGGTAAATTGATTTTAAAATCTCTCCTCTCCCCTTGTGAACCAAACATACTTGTTGTTAAAAATCCCTCCCCTCCCCTTCTTTGAACCAAACATATATTTAGTTAAATACCCTCCCCTCCCCTTCTTTGAACCAAACATATATTTAGTTAAATACCCTCCCCTCCCTTCCCCTCCATTCCCCTCCCCTCGATTAAATCCCCTCCCCTCCCCTCCTCTCCGTTGAACCAAACAGACCCTTATGTAAACTACAATCCTTTAACAATCATTTAAACTTTCTAAAAATCCAAACAGTAGAAAATCATAACTTTCTAAACTTTGTGTGTGTTTTGAACATCATTAGACTATCTAAACTTTGTGTGTTTGTGAGGACAAAATAAAAATCATAACTTTAAATAGAAGGAATGAAAAGGTTAAATCATAACTTTAAAAATCATAACTTTAAATAGAAATAAAAATCATAACTTTAAATAGAAAGAAAAATCATAACTTTAAAAATCATAACTTTAAATAAAAATCATAAATTTAAATCATAACTTTAAATATAAAAATCGGAACTTCATGTGTTTTCAACCTGAATACACCAAAGAAATCCAAACTTTATGTGTTTTGAACATCATTAGACCATCTAAACTTTGTGTGTTTGTGAAGAACAATATAAAAATCATAACTTTAACATCATTCAACAACATCATTCAACACTATAAAAATCATAATTTTAACATAATTTTGAATCGGTGGTTATTGTGTTTCAAAGAAAAGTTAAGAAGAAGAAAAGAAATGTTAAGAAGAAGAAGAATACTATGTAAATCGGTACAACATTCATTTTGAAGCGCGGTGAAGAAGAAGAAGAGAGAAGGGTTAAAGCATTGATGTGGTACATGTGGTTGTGGTATGCGCAGAGTTGTATGAAGAATGAAAAGAGAGTAGCAATTCGTATGAAGAATGAATGAAAAGGAGAGAATGAGAGGGAAATATTGAAAATTGGTTCCCCTGTTGTCTAGCGTGTAAAAGGGTTCCCCAAACTTTATTTTTACACAATGGTTAATTGTTGTTTAGCAATAACAAAATTGAAAAAATGGTGCCACTTGGAACAATGGGTACATTTGATTGGTTTAGTAGAAGTTTGATTTAGCAAATTACCAAAATGGGCATATGTTATTGCAAAACGAAAAAAGCAAAAGGGAAATTAAGGGAGTTAATAGGTATATTATATTCTTAGTTAGGTAGTTGATTTATGTTTCCGCAATTTATATTTTCGCACTTTATATCATGCTCTTTATTTTATGATCTTTGCATTCCATTGCATTTTATCTTTACATCATTTGTCTTTTGCTCACTTGAGCTCTTATTTTTTTTTTCTATTTCTTTTTGTCTTTTCATTTTCCTTTTGGTTTACATTATTTATTTATTTATCATTTATGATGATTTCATTTAGTTTTAATGCAATAAAAAAAATCCAAAAATATTTTATTTATTTAAGGCTTAATACCCTTTTTGGTCCCGTAACTATGCCTCTGGGTCCATTTTGGTCCTCTTTCTTTTAAAAGTTTCAAATTGGTCCCATACGTTGTTTAACAGAAACAAGTTGGTAATTTCTGTCAAATAATGTCTAACGGCGTTAAAATTGATTACGTGGAAAGAGCCGTTGCATAGTGGAATGTCTAGTCAGCACTATCTTCTTCTTTATTGCTTGCTGAAGGTTGTTCATATTTTTCCCCAAATTCAACCCTAGATGAAATTGGTTCCCAAGATCCCAAATTGAAACCTAAATTGTTAGTAATCATGAGTTCTATGCGTCGCTCATCATCAACAAATAGAAACCTAAGTGAGTCATCTTCTTTCAGCACATCTAATCTTCCATGGAAGCCTCTATGTCGCTGTGGAGACAACGCGGCTCTTCGCAAGGCACGAACTGTCAAGAACTATGGAAAGCTATTTTGGGGTTGTCAACATTTTAAGGTAAGGATTAGTTTCAGTTGTGATAAGTTTATTGCTGTTGTAATGTTAGTCTAATGCATCCCAATTTTCGTTCTCAACATGTACAGGGTCACAGTAATCCTGGTTGTGGATTTTTTCAATGGTTCTATGAAGAATGTAAAGGTGAAATTGAGCAAACCTTGATGAATGATCAATGGAAGTTTGAAGTTCTTAGTGAAGAGATGGAAGAAGCCAAAAAACAGGTTGAAATATTGAGGCTTAATATTATGGAATTAGAGGATACTTTGAAGATCAACATTAGGTGGAAGAAGATTTGGAAGTTTATGTTTTTTTGTGTGTTATTTGTCTTAGCAGTCAAAATGTTGTAAGAGATCTCAAGTTGTTGTGACAGTGGGATGTCTCAAGTTGTTTTAAGTCCATCTACTATTTTGTATTAGGTTTATGCTCTATTTTGTGACATTGGGAGACCATAAACTGTTGGTCTATTTTGTTTTAGTAATCAATATGCTGTAAGTCCATCTTCTATTTAATGATATGGAATATCCAAGTTGTCTTCTTCATTTTAGTGTTTAAGTTTGATAAACAATTTGTTACACATTGCTTTAAGTCCATCTACTATTTTAATGAGAGAAATTGTTAACATAACAAAAATTTGTTACATACTAAAACACAACTTGTTACATACTAAAACACAACTTGTTAGATACCAAAACACAACCTTTGTTCAAATTTGTTACACACCAAAATATAACCCTTGTTCAAACCTTTGGTACACACCAAAATACAACCTTTGTTCAAACACAGCTTGTTACTGAAACCAAAACACAAGTCTAAACTTTGTTCAAAACAACAATTATAAACTAAATAGTCTTAAAACAGAAAGGTACATAAATCTAAAAAAATGACTTCTTTGTGTTGTTCCTTTTTGTTGGAGTGGTCCTCCTAGTTGTAGGTCCAACTGCATTTTGTGACGCATTCAATCTTGTGGTTGGTCCCTTCGAAGCAGAATGTATTGTAACAGATTATTGTCTTGGCTTCTTGTAAGGCAACTTCTGTGGCCTTGTAACAGCAGCCTTTGTAGGTGTTGCTCGTGCCCTTTGCTGACTTGTAGTAGCTTGTGAAGGTGTTGGTTGAGTGGTTTTTGCTGGTGCCCTTGGCTGAGTTGCAGTAGGTTGGGGATGTGTTGGCTGAGTGGTTTTTGCTGATGCCCTTGTCTGAGTTGCAGTAGGTGTTTGCTGAGTTGTTGTTGTCTGAGTTGCAGTAGGTGGTTGCTGAGTTGTTGTTGTCTGAGTTGCAGTAGGTGGTTGCTGAGTTGTTGTTGTCTGAGTTGCAGTAACTTGTGAAGGTGTTTGCTGAGTTGCAGTGGCTTGTGTATCTTGTGGTGGTTGTGTCCTCTTACAAGTGGACTTATTGTGTCCAATCTGTCTGCACCTGGTGCACCTAAGGACCATACCTGTTTTTCTTATTTTTCTGTCTGTTCCATCAATCTCACCCTGCTCACGGTTCCTCCTCTTCTTTGGTCTTCCTGGCATCTTTTTGAATTTTGGTGGCTGCACATCTGGATACTCTGTTCTGACCCATAAATTTGTCCCATTAACAGGATATATGATAGGTTCATACACGGATATATACCTTGCCTTCTTATAGATATCTGGGATGTAATCATCAACATTAATGTTTCTACTCTTCATTGCAGCCAGAGCATGAACACAAGGTAGACCTGTCAGTTGCCATTTTCTGCATGAACAACCATGCTCCTTTAGGTTGACCCCAAAAATGTCACCTTGGTGCTCAATGTGTCTGACTTCAAATATAAACTCAGATGACATCCTACAAGTCATAAAAACAAGTCAAAACTACAAGACAAAACTACAAAACAAGTCAAGTTAAATAACTTTTATACCTTACAATCCAAGAATTTGTGTAACAACTTGCTTTTTCCACTTTCTTCTTGATGTTTGGCAGAACATCCCCATCACTCAGTAAAGAGAATTTCAACCTGTTTGTAGCCCACTTTTCCATAATATATCCCCTTATTTCTTCTAGCATTGTCACTAGTGGCTTTGCTCTTGAGTCTACAATCACACTATTGAAAGCCTCTGACATATTATTCAACACAGCATCACACTTTGAAGTTGTCCTAAAGAATGACTTGATCCAAAATCTTGGTGGAGTCTGCATCATGTGCTTATATGCATCTTCATGTATCTGTCTCATCCCTCTCATCTCCCTCTCCCATGCTTGTGGGTAAGTAGCCCTTGCAGCCTTCCAAATTATCTCCTTCAGCATTTTTCCTGGATAATTCTTTCTGAAATTATTGTATAGGTGTCTCACACAAAATCTTTGCTCAACACCTGGTAGTAATTCATCCATTGCAGGAAGAAGACCCTGCAAAATTTAAAGAAAATGCAAGATTAAACCATAACTGAAAATGCTAAATTATCATAACTGAATTTTAGAAATTAATCAAAGTGGTACCTTTTGCTGATCAGAAATGAATGTATATGTTCTACATTCTTCCCTTCCACCAAGATCATCAATTAGAAGTTCTAAGAACCAAGACCAACTATCCTTAGTCTCCCCTTCCACCACAGCAAAAGCAATAGGTAACATTTGGTCATTGGGATCTGTACCTATGGCTGCCAAAATCTGACCTCCACAAAGTCCCTTTAAGAAGCATCCATCTAGACCAATAATAGGTCTACATAACTTGAAACTTTTTTTGCAAGCAGCATAGCAAATATATAACCTTTTGAAATAAGGCCTTCTGTCCTCAGCTTGTTCTTGTACATGTGTCACATTTAACTTCACAGTTGAACCAGGATTTGTCTTTAGAATTTCATGACAATAATCATATATCCTTGTATAATCTCCTAAAAATGAGCCATCAACCATATCCCTAGCTGCAAATCTGGCCCTAATTGCCTTTGTCTTATTAACCCCCACATTCCATTTCCTTAGAGCCTTCTCCTTTATATCCTTTAGCTTCAACTTAGGATTATTTTTCAATGAGTTTTGCAACCTCTTGCTAAGCCATTTTGTACTCATCATCTTCACATTGTATTCCCTAGAACAACTGTGTACATCAACTAATTTCCTAAGTTGCCAAGTCTCCTCATTAGGCAGCTTTCCACAATAAGCTTCCCACTGACAGCCTTCCTTACACACAACCCTCACCCTCTGTTTGTCATTTTTCACAAACTTAAGAGCCCTACCACATTGGACAGAATAGGTTTGAATTGCTTCCTTAAATTCACCTTTTGAGTTAAAATAAGTTCCCAACTCCCATTTATATTTAGACATATCTTTCATTAACTTAAAAATGGGATACTTCTTCTTTCTTGGTGCATCACTCTCCTCACTATCACATCCACTATCTAACTCCTCACTATCACATAAACTTCCATTGTCTTCTTCTTCCCATTTCTTTTTCTTACTTTTACTTGCTCCTTCATGGTTTCCATCATATTCAACAAGATTGTCTAAATCTTCATCTGAATAATCCTCACTCATATCAGAATCACTAAATGCCAAAGCACTGTCATACTTGTAACTCTCATCCTCACTGTCATCAGAGCTTATAGTATCTACTCCATTCGGACCCTCAGTGTTCACATCATCCAGACCCTCAGAGTTCACATCATCCAGACCCTCAGTGTTCACATCATTCAAACCCTCATTGTTCACATCATTCAGACCCTCATTGTTCACATCATCCAGACCCTCAGTGTTCACATCATTCAGACCCTCATTGTTCACATCATTCAGACCCTCATTGTTCACATCATTCAGACCCTCATTGTTCACATCATTCAGACCCTCATTGTTCACATCATTTAAGTCTTTTATGACATCTTCAAATAGATCATCAATGATGGATTCATCCAAAACACCTTCTTCACTCACATTTAAAGGGTCTACATCCATGGGTTCTTCTTCTACATTTAAAGGTTCTTCAATAAACTTTGGTTGGGATAAGACATGTTCTATGAAAATGTGAACTTCCAAATGTACCCTAAATAGGTCAACTACATCATTTGCACCCTTATCATCCTTAAGTGCAGACATCCCAAGTTGAGGGTCTTTGTAGTAGATAGTGGCTACCTCAGTGTAACCTAAATCTTTCAGAACACCAACCAATTCGAAGTATGACCACCTATCCACGTCTACATCTAACTGGATACATTTACCCCCCACATAATCAGTTTTTTCGGAATCCACAAAATGACCACTATGATGCAAAGTCAAGGTGATAATATCTTCCATTTCTACCTAACACAAGAAAACTAACATTACAAACAATAAAACACATTACACACAAGCAAGTATTCGTCTCAGACTACCAGATTTCAAAAGGGGCAAAAAAACCTAAAAACCTAATCACTTCAGATTAACGCAACAAGGTAAACATACATTCATACAACACATTCATAGATACCAGAGACATGCAAACTGACCGTTTTTAGAAGTTAAGTCTTCGTCTTCTTCACAGCATTCTTCGTCTCCACTCTTCGTCTTCTCTCTTCGTCTTCTTCGTCTTCTCTCTTCGTCTGCTAGGGCTTTCTAACTGAGGCTCAGCATATGTCAATAAACCAAATAATGAAATAAACCAACTAATAAAATCCTAACTCTATTGACACCTAGGCAATGGTTTCATTACACCTCAGCAATAACTTAACATGTCAGCATGTTTTAAGTTAAAAAACTAACGTTTCTAACAGTCAGGACAAACGTGGCACCTTTTTAATAACGTATGGGACCAATTTGAAACTTTTAAAAGGAAGAGGACCAAAATGGACCCAGAAGCATAGTTACGGGACCAAAAAGGGTATTAAGCCTTTATTTAATCAAGTCTTAACTTTATTTTATCTTATGAATTAAATAAAAAACCAAAAAAATATGTTTGTTGTTTAAATCATTTAAGTCTTGTTGAAATTTTGTGTGGTCTAATTTCTTGATAAACTCTTGATGCTATGATACCATAATTAACTTGCTTACTTGAGTATGACTTTAGTTTCCTTGGGGTTTATACCATGTTTAAGTGAAGATTAATACCATGAAGATGTTTGATTCAAATTGTTTTATGTTTAGTAAATGATTAATTTTTATACATTTATATTTAATATCTTCAAAAAATCATTAAAAAAATATGTTTTCTTTAAATTAATTGGTATAAATTTTTAATACTTGTTAATATAATATTTTGATAAAATGTTGATATTAGTGCCATACCATTGGAATATCTTTGTCTTTTGTTGTTCATACCATGAATTAATTAGACTTTATTCTTTTTCAAATGACTATAGCATGATTAGAATGTGAAACTTTTGTCTTTAAAACCCTAATTTGAATCTTTGATCTTTATCTTTTCCATGTCAATATAACTTGTTCTTTGATCATTGTCTTTGTTTATGTACATATACTTGTTGTTTTTTATCCTTGTACATTTGTACTTTATCCATTGTACATATACATTGGGTACTAACCATATTGCATGAGATATTTATCCATCCATCATTCATCATCTTTATTCATACATGAAATGATTTCCAAGGTATTGATTGCTTAAGTTGTTGTTGAAAAATCCAAAGGAATGGGAATGGTATTGACTAAAATTGTCAAGGTATTCAATCTCTAATCTCTTTTATCTTTGTACTTAGTATTGTTAAAACTCAACATCCAAAAAGATTTTGGCCGCTTTGGTCCTTCTATATTCCTTTTAAGAGGAACTACAAAAGCTCTGAATTTCCTATTTTTAAAAGGGTATGTAGGCCTAAGATGCGATGTCTTATCGAGCTCACTTTTAAGAACTTATTTTCCCATCCCCACACTCTTTTTCAACAAATTCACATATGTTTTTTTCAAAAGATGTACACAAAAACAATAACATTTTCAAAGAGGTTCCCATGGAGTACCAAGGATATGAGGGGTGCTTAAAACCTTCCCCTTGTATAACAAACCCCATTACCCAAATCTCTGATAAATTTATTAGTTTTGATTTTAAAAACTTGGGTTTTATTCGCTCTTTCTCTCATTCCTTTTTGGAAACAATAAAGCGCGGTGGCGACTCTGTTTGAAACAAAATGAGCTAAGTCTTTCCCATGGCTTTAGTCTCACCAATTTCACCTCTACACATACCTAATAGGAAACCACTTTAGTAAGGGCCAATAATGGTGTCAAGGAAATGTCAAATACAGTTGACCAAAAATTTGATAATAATTTTGTACACAATGTTATAGAGGCTTATAGTTCTCAAATCTTTAAAGGTTGTTAGAGTGTCAACGTTATGAATTAAGGCTACTAATGTTCCAGAGATGGAGGGATCAAAACGTCTTATGAAGAAAGCAGATTTGATCAAGTTAAAAGCTTCTTCACCCATAATGTGCCACTACGGCTTAATGAAAATGCATTAAAACCTACCCGGACAAGGGTTTTTGAAAGGCTTAATTGAATTTAAGGCGTGAGTGATTTCATATTTGGTAACACAATTGATGAGGGAAGTTATGTCATTGTCATCCAACATAAAATGTATGGTTCTATGTGTTGTGTAGGTAATGTCGTTAAATGGTTTTGATGCTGATAAATCTTTCAATGGCTAAGATAAACAAGAAAAAATCACTCACACTTCTCGTCACACAAATGTATCAAGTTCTTGCTAAAAGTGCTAGACTATGTTAAATTAAGAAAAATAACTTGTAAAGTGCTAGAC
Source organism: Vicia villosa (assembly GCF_029867415.1). Lineage (NCBI taxonomy): Eukaryota > Viridiplantae > Streptophyta > Magnoliopsida > Fabales > Fabaceae > Vicia > Vicia villosa. The sequence goes on along the minus strand of NC_081184.1, from coordinate 102,574,147 downwards.
TATGTTGAATTAAGAAAAATATCTTGTAAAGTCGACTAATTGATTGGTGCATGTTTCAATCTATTAAAAGCTTAAAATGCTTATGTATTCTTTCCTTTTTTAGCCACATTTTTTTCTAAATAAAGGATATATTCTTCTAAATAAAGGAAATTTATCCTTATTTCAAAACACACCAATTTTCTAAATAAATACTCTCTACTATCCTTTTATCTCTCATTTGTTTATGAAGTTCATTTTTACTAGAGTTGTCTTAGTACCAAGATAGTGCAAAGTTTCAATTTAGAGTTGTGTTGTCATGGTGTAGTGGTGAAATTCTTAATTATAGATTATGGTTTTCATATAATCTCTTTGTAATATAATTGAAGGTTACAACCTAAACCTGTTAAAAACTTGGTAAAATCTTATTGAGTTGAGCTTTTGTAAAAGCTCTGGTTGTTTGTGAAAGGTTCTTTTAGCTAATCATGTGCAAAAGCTCGGGTTATTTTGAAAGGTGGTTGATAACACGATTTTATATCGTATATTTAGCTTGAAATCCATAGATATTTATAGCATTTTCCGTTTATTATATTGATTTATTATGATATTACGCGAGTTTTTGCTTTGTTTCAGGTTTTACACTCTTATTATGACTAATTGTGAAAAAGAGAAGAAATGGAGCTAAAACGACCACTATTTGTGCCTAAAAGATGAAAAATGGGTGCTGAAGTAAAAAAGGAGTGCAAATAAGGCCCAAGTCTGCTGAAAGAGACCCAAAGACCCAATGAAGCAATCCAGCCCACGAAGGAAAGCAGCCCAAACCATACAAGCAAGTGGAGACGCACGTCTCCACGTCTCAATGGACACGTCAGCAGAAGGGAGACGCACGTCTCCAGTCCCCTACATTCTCTCCACTTGAGACGCACGTCTCAAGTCTTCAACGAAGTCCCCAAAAAAGCGGAGACGCACGTCTCCGAGTCCAAGTCTGTTGGAAGCTCCTCTTTTCGCGCAAAGCAACTTCAAAGCCTCGCCTATAAATAGAGCCAGCCACTTCACTTCAATCTGTCTGATTTCCTGCCAACGAAGTGCTGCCGAAATTGTACCGCAAACCGCTTTTCTTTATTCTGCTTTCATTCAACCGTTTATTTTCTCACAACGATTTCTACACTGGAAATTGTTGTGAACTTTTCGTAGATCTAGCCTTACGTTAGATTTATCGTTTTATTTCCTTGTTTTTATTTTCTGCCATTTAAATTCCGAAGAACGATCCAGCCAACCTGTGGTGGAAGTTCAGTACTTGAAGATCCAGTTACCATTTATTTAATTCAGGTTTTTATTTACCGCCTTATTTATATTTGTTTGCATGATATATTATATGCCATTTAATATGCTTATTATTATGAACCAAACCGATTTATGCATGTTTAATCGTATTAATATGTCTGGCTAAATTACTAAAGGTGTCGGTATGTAAAGTAAGTTAACCGTAGGGATCCGAAATAAATTGGCTTAATTATGTTTTATTAATTATCACTTATTTTTGGTTTATATGTCTAATTTAATTAGTAAGTCTTAAAACCAATAGAGCGAAAGTTTGAGGGGTTAGGACGGTCAAAGGTTAAAATTAATAGAGCGAAAGTTTGAGATCTTTAACCAGATAGTAGACATAGGACATTAGTTTTAAGGATGGCGAAAGCGTATTAAAACTAATTGGAACTTATTTATTTTCAAAAATTGTTTTTACACTCGAGCGGGATGGCGAAAGCGTACGTTAGGGTTATTAGCTTGCTCCGAGTCAACAGAGCGAAAGTTTGAGATTAGGAGATTTAAATAGATAACAACCTCGTAAAATAGGCATTTTATTAATTACATTGTTTCCAAAAAGCTCTTCTAAAATCTAATGGGATGGCGAAAGCGTACATTAGGATTAGGATAGTAGTCTGAATCAACAGAGCGAAAGTTTGAGACGAGGATTTTTAATCAATGGAATTAGTAAAGATTTTTGATTTAATTATGCAAAAGCCAATGGACCTTCGGATTACCTTTAGTTAAACGAAATACATACTGATACCTGTCTTTTATTATTATTCTTTATTTTCTCACAATCACTTTCCCTTAGGAACAATCGAAATTTTAGTACTCCTAGCTTTACATAGTAACCTTAGATAACGGTAGATCGATTCATAGTCCCTGTGGATTCGATATCTTTTAAAACTACACGACACGACTGTGCACTTGCAGTTATCAGATTTATAGACACGTAAAGTCGCGATCAAGTTTTTGGCGCCGTTGCCGGGGACTATTTAAGTCGATATCGTAACTCACTGTTACACCGTAGAGACTAGGACAATTCTTCCCTTTCTTTCTGAACGATTGTATGCCAAATACTCGTTCACAAGGAGGAGATTTAATACAACGAATTAACGAGATCGAACGTTTCATTAACGTCAAACGTCGAGCTCGCAATCTTCCCGAAGTAGCAGAAATTCCGATTAATCAGGAATTGATTTTTACTGATCAAATTAATCAAATCACCCCGAAGTTAGAGATGGCTGCTATTCGTCCTCTTAGAGACTATGCCGCTCCTTCGCGCGCTGAACCGCATTCGAGTATCGCACCACCTGCAATTGAGGCAAACAATTTCGAACTCAAACCTTCGTTGGTCCAAGCTGTTCAACAGAATCAATTCTCTGGAAGCCCTGTAGACGACCCCAATCTCCATTTATCTGTGTTCGTGCAATACGCCGACACTATCAAAGCTAACAACGTTAGTTCCGAAGCTATTCGATTACGCCTTTTCCCTTTCTCTTTGAGAGATAGAGCTAGAGCGTGGCTTCAATCCATGCCTTCGAACTCCATAACCACATGGGACGAATTGAAAAGATTATTCTTAGCTAGATATTTTCCGCCTAGCAAAACTGCTATGCTTAGAGGTCAAATCAACGGATTTACCCAGAAAGATAACGAATCACTCTTCGAAGCTTGGGAACGTTACAAGGACATGCTTAGAATATGCCCTCATCATGGACTCGAACCATGGCTGATCATCCATACTTTCTATGGTGGTCTCTTATATAACACTAAAATGACTATAGATGCCGCTGCTGGCGGAGCATTAATGGACAAACCCCATGATGAAGCATACAAACTCATAGAGAACATGGCACAAAACCATTACCAATGGGGTGGAGAACGAGCCGCTCTAGAGAAAGCCCAAACCAAAGGAGGAATGTACGAAATAAGTGGTATAGACCGCGTTAACGCTAAAGTAGACGCTTTAACTCAAAAGATCGAGAACTTAACCATCACTCCTTCAGCCACCGCTGCCGCTGTAACACCTAACTGCGAGATTTGTGGATTGACTGGACATGTAGTTGCTGAATGCCAACTCTTGACTGGAGTCCCATCTGATCAAGTAAACTATGCTCAAGGAAACCCTTATTCTAACACGTACAACCCTGGATGGAAGAACCATCCGAACTTTTCTTATAAGAACAACAATGCGTTGTACGCGCCTGGACAAGCACCTGCTGTACCACCTGGCTACCAAAAAGCGCCTGTAGCTGCTCAAAACACCCCTAGGAAGTCAAATCTAGAAATCATGATGGAGAACTTCATAGCTTCCCAACAACAAACCAATAAAGACTTCCTGAATCAAAACATCCACAATAGCGAGCAACTAAAACAACTATCGAACAAAGTAGATGCTTTAGCTACGCATAACAAAATGTTAGAAACTCAAATCTCACAAGTAGCTCAACAACAAGCACCTACTGCTGCCCCTGCTGGCACGTTTCCTGCTCAACCTCAACCCAATCCTAAAGGACATGCGAACGCGATAACACTACGAAGTGGAACGAGTTACGATGGACCCATAGATCCTAGAACTCAAAACGTACCCATGTCACAACAAGAGCCAAAGGAAACCCAAAAGAAAACAACTGACGAACAAACTGCTAAGACTGATGAGAACAATAACGAAGTGGAACCCGAAAAAGAGAAACCTTATGTTCCACCACCACCTTATAAGCCACCAATTCCTTACCCTCAGAGATTAGCTAAATCAAAAACCGAAGCGCAATTTAAAAGATTTGTAGAACTTCTGAAGCAATTAAACATAACCATACCGTTCACAGAAGCCATAACTGAGATGCCTTCGTACGCTAAGTTCTTAAAAGAAATCTTATCAAACAAAAAGAAACTCGAGGATAACGAAACTATAACGCTTACCGCTGAATGTAGCGCTATCATCCAAAATAACATGCCTCCAAAACTGAAAGACCCTGGTAGTTTCTCTATACCCTGCGTAATTGGAAAAACCATCATAGAGAAAGCCTTGTGCGACTTAGGAGCTAGTGTTAGTTTGATGCCTCTTTCGACCTGTAAGAAACTCAATCTAGGTGAGCTTAAAGCAACGAGAATGTCTCTTCAACTAGCTGACCGTTCAGTTAAATACCCTGTAGGAATGTTAGAGAATATCCCTGTTCGTGTAGGTCAATTCTACATCCCAACTGACTTCATCATTATGGATATCCAAGAAGATTCTAACATCCCGATCATATTAGGAAGACCATTTTTAGCAACCGCTGGTGCAATTATAGATGTAAAGCGAGGAAAGCTTACTTTCGAAGTAGGAGAAGAGAAAATAGAATTTATACTTTCCCAATTCCTAAAAGCACCTTCTATAATTGACACATGTTGTTCTGCTGACATAATCGACGAGTGTGTCAAGGAAATAAAATCCGAACCAAATAAGGAAACCGAGATCCTAAGAATTCCTATGCCGCCAATTCTTGAAGATGACAACTGGCGTGAGGAATATCAAGATAACCACCTGAGTGAATGCTTAGCCTTAACTCCCGATCCTATACCTGGACCTAAGAAACCTGCTATAGAGCTGAAGACACTTCCTACCGATCTTAGATACGAATTTCTAGACGAAGAACTAAACCGACCAGTTATAGTGAACGCCAACTTAGGACGAACCGAGACTGAAAAATTACTTAATGTCCTAAGAAAATACCCTACCGCTTTAGGATATAACAAATCAGATCTGAAAGGTATAATCCCTTCTCTGTGTATGCACCGTATTATGCTCGAAGACGATAGTAAAACCTCTAGGGAACATCAAAGGCGAATAAATCCTATTATGAGCGATGTGGTTAAAAAGGAAATCCAAAAACTGCTAGAAGCTGGAATAATATATCCTATATCCGATAGTAAATGGGTTAGCCCTGTTCACGTCGTACCAAAGAAAGGAGGAGTCACTGTAATCACTAATGCAAAAGGAGAATCTGTAGCACAACGTACCCAAACTGGATGGAGAATGTGCATTGACTATAGGAAGCTAAACAAAGCTACCCGAAAAGACCATTTCCCTTTACCTTTCATAGATCAAATGCTCGAACGCCTAGCTAAACACTCGCATTTTTGTTATCTGGATGGATACTCCGGATTTTCCCAAATTCCTATTCACCCTGACGACCAAGAGAAGACCACGTTTACCTGTCCTTATGGTACATTCGCTTATAGACGAATGCCTTTTGGACTCTGCAATGCACCCGCGACCTTCCAAAGATGCATGATGGCAATATTTGCCGACTTCCTAGATGGAATAATGGAGGTCTTTATGGACGACTTCTCTGTCTGTGGAGGAAGTTTTGAAACATGTTTAGAAAACCTTGAAATGGTGCTTAAACGATGCGTAAGCGTAAACCTAGTCCTTAATTGGGAAAAATGTCATTTCATGGTTCGACAAGGAATTGTACTTGGACACATTGTATCCGATAGAGGAATCGAAGTTGATAAAGCAAAAATCGAAATTATCGAAAACCTTCAACCTCCCAAAACCGTTAGAGAAATAAGAAGTTTTCTGGGACACGCTGGTTTTTACCGACGCTTCATTAAGGATTTCTCTAAAATAACCAAACCCTTAACTGAACTACTTATGAAAGACGCCGAATTTATTTTCACCGATAAATGCACTGAAGCATTTCAAACGCTTAAACGAGCATTAATCTCTGCGCCAATTATGCAACCTCCCGACTGGAATGAGCCTTTCGAAATAATGTGTGACGCAAGTGATTATGCTGTAGGAGCCGTTCTAGGACAAAGAAAGGATAAGAAACTACATGTCATATATTATGCGAGTAGAACCCTAGACGAAGCTCAGATGAATTATGCCACGACAGAAAAAGAATTATTAGCTGTCGTATTTGCATTAGACAAATTCCGTTCTTACCTGGTAGGAGCCAAAATAATCATATACACTGACCACGCCGCCATTAGGTACCTCCTAACCAAAAAGGACGCTAAGCCAAGACTTTTGAGATGGATCTTGTTACTACAAGAGTTCGACCTGGAAATTAAAGATAAGAAGGGCACTGAAAATGTCGTAGCAGATCACCTCTCTCGATTGGAAAATCTGAAACCCGAACAAGTACCAATTGACGATGATTTCCCTTACGAAAGACTCATCGCTCAATTAGAAGCAAATGAATTCGAACCATACCATCCAAACTCTGAAACCAACAAATTAGCAGAAATAGCTTTAGCCCAATCTAACACACCTTGGTATGCAGATTTCGTAAACTACCTAGCTGCTGGTGTGCTTCCTCCTGATCTAAGTTACCAACAGAAGAAGAAATTCTTCCATGACCTAAAACATTACTATTGGGACGACCCACTCTTGTTCAAAAGAGGCCCCGATGGAATCTTTAGACGTTGTGTACCCGAGGAAGAGATAAGAAGCATAATAACACACTGCCATTCTGCACCGTGTGGAGGACACCATCGCACATCTAGAACCTGCGCCAAAATCCTTCAATCTGGACTCTTCTGGCCCAACCTGTGGAAAGACGTTTATTTTGCTGTACTAAGCTGTGATAGATGCCAACGAACTGGAAACATTTCAAGACGCGATGAAATGCCTCAAAAAGGCATTCTAGAAGTAGAAATATTTGACGTCTGGGGAATAGACTTCATGGGACCGTTTCCGTCGTCGTTTGGAAATCAATATATACTCGTAGCCGTCGATTACGTTTCAAAATGGATAGAAGCTATTGCTTCTCCTACAAACGATACACGAGTAGTTATCAAACTTTTCAAAAACGTCATCTTTCCTAGGTTCGGTGTGCCAAGATTGGTAATTAGCGATGGTGGTTCCCATTTCATTTCAAGAATACTTGAGAAACTCCTTCGAAAATATGGAGTGAATCATCGAATAGCCACACCATACCATCCACAAACAAGCGGACAAGTAGAAGTATCTAACCACGAAATAAAACAAATATTGGAGAAAACTGTTGCTATATCTAGGAAAGATTGGTCAACCAAGCTAAATGAAGCTTTATGGGCTTATAGAACAGCTTTCAAAACTCCAATAGGAACTACCCCATTCAAACTCGTTTATGGAAAATCATGCCACCTACCGGTAGAGTTAGAACATAAAGCCTATTGGGCCATTAAGAACTTAAACCTAAACTACACTGCAGCTGGTGAGAAACGACTTCTAGACATAAACGAATTAGAAGAACTTAGACAAGACGCTTACGAAAACACCAAAATCTATAAAGAGCGAACGAAAAAATGGCACGACAAGCGTATATCTAGGAAAAATTTTAGCATAGGCGATAAAGTACTTTTATTTAATTCTATACTAAAATTATTTCCTGGTAAGTTACGATCTAGATGGTCTGGCCCTTTCGAAATAACTAACATATTTCCAAGTGGAGCGATAGAAATCAAAGGAGAAACCGTCAAACCTTTTGTCGTAAATGGGCAACGTCTTAAGTACTACCATCATCTCGAATACGATGAAAACATCGAAGTTTTTAAACTTGACGAACTGCCCGCTCTTTCGAAAAAATAGCTTTCTATTTTAAAATCGTCGAGCTTACGACATTAAACAAAGCGCTTGGTGGGAGACAACCAACATTTATTTATTCTTTTTATTTTTATTTTTATTTTATTTTTAATTTTTAACCTTTAATTTTCATTTAATTATTCTATTTTTAATTATTCTAAATTTTAATTTTCTTATTTTTTTTCATACATCTTATAATAATTATTATAATTATAGCTGCTATCTTAATTCGAGAAAATACTTCCTTTTTATAATTATAATTATTATTATAACTTGTTTTATTTAATTTTATTTTTTTTAAAAATGAACACTAGCCTAGTTCTAACTTAATCTTAATATTTTCAACTTCTAGGTTTTTCATTTAACTACTAACTACGATGCAAGAAGTTGATAATATGGAAGTTGTGTTCCGTGGTAGAGGACAAGAAGCAAGATTTAATAAGCTGGCTGAAAGACACATGGATTTGACTTGCTATCCTCACCAACCAACTATGGTGAAACTTGGTATCGAAGAAAGCATCCTACACCTGCTTAACCAAATTGGTTGGACTGGTTCTCACTTGTTCCGCAAGTTTAGCACTTACCGAAAGCTCACTCTGGAATTCTTGAGCTCCCTGACCTATCTTCCAAACTGTGGACAAGGGCTGAGAAAAGGAGTTATTCTCTTTAGACTCTTTGGTATGGAGTTTAATTTCTGCATCCGAGATTTTGCTGAAATGTTAGAACTACCTCATGGACCTGATGCATACGCCAAAGTAGCTGAAGAAAATCTTCCATACTGGGAGTTGGAAAAATACTGGGGCAAGATCACTGGAAACGACAACCCTGAAGAGAATGAATTTCAATCTGAGAACATCCACAATCCTGCTTTCCGCTACTTTCACAAGATCCTTGCTCACTATATTTTTGGAAAGCCTGATAATGTCACTGAAGTTACTAGAGAAGAGTTATTCATCATGTTCTGCTCCTCTCAGAATCGCCCGGTCAATGCCATCGCATTCATGCTAACAAACTTCGAGCGCATCACGCAAGACGAAGTTTCACCCATTAGGATCGGCGGATTTGTCACTATGATTGCTAATGCCATAGGAATGAGAGTGCCTTTGCTTAGATTGACACCTTATGGTACCCATACCTCTATGGACATCAATTTCTGCTTTAATCGAGGTATCATCGGTAACCTTGGACCTAATCGGTTTGAATTGCTCATTGATAACAAAGTTTGGTATCAGTTCACCTTACCGAATCCTAGGACGAGTGTGCACAACCCTGCCAACTGGCTTTACTATGGTCAGATTCCTGAGAGAGAGCCATCACCTGAAACTCCTCAAGCTTATGAACATTTTGATGAGGAAATGCCTGCATCTGAATCTGAACCTGAAACACCTCCTGGTTACTATGAACCTAATCCTGAAGATGAACCCATTCCTGATTATGAACCTCTTCCTGTTGATGAACCTATATCTGAGTATGAGCCTGAAACTCGTTCTGAAGATTCCGTTGATGATTACACTGTTGATATGACTGATGTCGAGCTCGAGCAACAACAACCCGCTACATCTACCGCATCGGTGAATCAAAGAATGCCTAATCTGAATACGCACGAGCAAGCCATCACTGCGCTACAACAAGATGTACAACATGTGCGCAACGAGCTACACACTTTGCAAATGCAGTTCTTCGATTTTATCGACACCGTAAATGCTCAGTTCGACGAAGTTTTCAAACACATTCAGTCTAATGAGCACAACAATAGACGTGGCTAGATGTTACCGTATTAGACTATTATATTTTATTTCTAGTTTTAGTAATTTCTATTCCTAGTTTAGATTTTCATTTTTCTGCACTTTTACTTTCTGCTTCTGTTAACACTCAGTACTGGTTTAATATTAAATGCAAAATTCTTTTGATTACTGCTACTGTGTTATATTACACTGCTATTGACTGCTATATATACTTGCCTGGTTATCATTTTTTGCTGTTAATAGTATTAAAATTCGACACTGTTCTGAACTGATGGACAATTTATGGTATCTGTCAGCACTGTCTGGTCACTTGCATGCGTGACCCACTTGCCTGCAACAGGAGACGCCCGTCTCTATCTGTGTGGGACCAGCTGACAAGAATCAGGGGACAGGAGACGCACGTCTCCATGCTCTGCCCCAGCAGACTGACTGCCTGAGACGCACGTCTCCCAAGGCCAGCAGTCTGCATTTGACCACGCAGACCATTTTTCTTTCCCTCTTGAATTTTGAATTTGAATTTCAAAATTCACTCTTCCTCATTCTTCCCCTATTTATTCCATTTAAACTCCATAAACCTCATTCATCCTCCATCATTCACCTCTTAAACTCCATTCATTTCCCACTTCTCTATTCTATTCAAACTTCAAACACCACCATTAATCCATTTTAATTCTCCATTAACCACACCATTTTCAAACCTCACTATAAAACCACACCACCACCACTCTTCTTCTTCACAAATTTCATACCATTCTCTATTTTTCTACACTACATTTCTATTTTTCATTTCCATACTCACCATGCCTCCACGTTCATTCATCCGTAGTGAGCGTCCCGAGCGACCACCTCCCGACCTTTCAAACATTATCTTCCGAGATGATGACAATGATGCTCAACGAACAAAATATGTCGCTTTCTACGAACATTCGGTTGTTCCCACAAAATTTGTGAACACCGAGTGTCTAGAAACTTTGGATCTCATTGATGGTGTTACCCGTTTGCTCACTAAATCTAGCCTCCACCATCTCTGTACCGAACCCGTACCTACTTATGAGCCGCTCGTCTTAGAATTTTTGAGTTCTTTCAACTACGACACTCCCTCTAATCAACCACTCTCAACCGGTAGCATCCAATTTCAGATGTTCAACCGTGAATATGCTCTAGATCAAGATGTCGTAGCTTCATATTTGCATTTTAATCATGCACCAATTGCTCACCGCTCAATCTTTCAAGAACTAAATGGTCGATCTTGGGAGGATCTCGCTTTTGAATTTTGGTTCAATCTCACTGGAGAAAATCCTACCGGTTGGAGAGCTCTCCATGCTTCTCACATTCAAAACCCCGCTATACGTTATTTTCAACGTGTTTTGGGGCATACTATTTTTGCGAGATCTAACAACCACAAGGTAAACCAAAATGAATTATTTTTCCTTTACTGTGCGCTTAACAATATCTGTTTCAATGCCGCACCGTTTATGTTCCAACACATCCAAGGTTTAGTCAACGCCCCCGCTACAAATCCATTCTTGCTTGGCGGCATTATTACTTCCTTGGCCTGTGCTTTTGGTCTTGGTGACGAGCTCCTCTCACTCTCACATCTCATGAAGCCTGCTCAGTCACTCGATCTCACCTACTGCCGTGACTCCCACTTGGTTTCACCCCGCCATGATGGCCGATACACTTTGGTCGTCAACAAAGTTCCTATTCCTTATGTCATCCTTCCATGCCCTGAAAGAATCAACATCCGTTATGTTCAGCGTTGGAGGCTTATTGAAGACAACCCTCAAGATGACCAACAAGAACATCCTAATGAACCTATGGATGCAAATGAAGAAGAACTCAACCAAGGGCAAGCTGATGTCAACCAACCTCTTCCAAACAACCCTCCGCCTATCACTCTTGAAGCCATGTATGCTGCTATTCAACGCCAAGATCAACTCGTTCAAGCTATGCAGACAAACCAAACTGAAACAATTAGGCTCATCCGAGAGATGCAACAGGAGCACCGTGACTATGCTATTAGGAACGAAAGTCAATACACTGAAATTGCTACATATTTGCATGATCTTGACATTCGTGTGAATGACTCTCCTCCTGATAGACGTCGCTGTGTTCGTACAAGAGGCGCGAGCAGTTCTCGAAACCGCAACAATGAGGAGTAGTTCTTATGCACTGAGGACATTGCATCATCTAAGTCTGGGGGAGTCGTATTATTTCTATTTCCTTTAGTTTTATTTTTCCCTTCAGTTATTTCCCTTCCTTGTAATGTTTTTATAATTCAATAAAGAATATTTATGGAATTTAAGTCTTATATGTATAATTCCGTAGTTATTTCAATTTCTTCCATTTTCTTGAGCCATAACAAAAATTTTTGCTCCTAAACGATAAACGCAAACCCCACACGTTCGAGAAATACAAAGCTACTCAAACACTCAACGCATTGAAACTAAATATAGTCAATATCCTTATTGTCCCAACACTCTAAAACCCCCAAGTATGCGTAACCGATTTGAATACCCGTTATACCAAAACCATCGACTTTAAGTTTTGAAATAACCCTTAGTAGTTTATTCTAGCAGTCGGCACCGTCTTAGATACAAACTACGCAGAGAGTCGATGAATATAAGTGTATGATCCTCATAATAATAATTATGTGCTTAACCATAAGAAGAAATGTGCCTACTAAGTAAGGTGATCCTCACAAGATCATTTAACCTAACGGTCGCAAATCTCAAATACAAAGAATTTAAAAACTCATTGTCGATTGGTTCAGAAGTCGTCTGGTACTGAACTTGGTAGGAAGGACTATTTTCCGATTCCCCATAATCTACAAATGAGTGCTAAGGAGTATACCACATATTGTGCCAGAACTCCATGAGAAGGATCATAGTCACTAACCGACTACTCTGCTATGTGCGTGTCAAGATAATGGGCTTAATGTGATTGCGCACGAATGAAAAGGGTAAAACATGATGACGAGTCAAAAAGGTCGAGCTATAATGGCATGATTCCGATTGGTATGCATACTGGGAGTTGTTTAGTGTTGTTACTATAAGTTTATTGCTAGGATCATTATCATTATTTTCAAATAAGAACACTATGTAGCTGAGTATGACCGAACGACGTGGTGGAAGTGTGTTTCATTTATCTTTATCTTATTATTTTGCTTGAGGACAAGCAAAGGTTCAAGTCTGGGGGAATTTGATAACACGATTTTATATCGTATATTTAGCTTGAAATCCATAGATATTTATAGCATTTTCCGTTTATTATATTGATTTATTATGATATTACGCGAGTTTTTGCTTTGTTTCAGGTTTTACACTCTTATTATGACTAATTGTGAAAAAGAGAAGAAATGGAGCTAAAACGACCACTATTTGTGCCTAAAAGATGAAAAATGGGTGCTGAAGTAAAAAGGGAGTGCAAATAAGGCCCAAGTCTGCTGAAAGAGACCCAAAGACCAAATGAAGCAATCCAGCCCACGAAGGAAAGCAGCCCAAACCATACAAGCAAGTGGAGACGCACGTCTCCACGTCTCAATGGACACGTCAGCAGAAGGGAGACGCACGTCTCCAGTCCCCTACATTCTCTCCACTTGAGACGCACGTCTCAAGTCTTCAACGAAGTCCCCAAAAAAGCGGAGACGCACGTCTCCGAGTCCAAGTCTGTTGGAAGCTCCTCTTTTCGCGCAAAGCAACTTCAAAGCCTCGCCTATAAATAGAGCCAGCCACTTCACTTCAATCTGTCTGATTTCCTGCCAACGAAGTGCTGCCGAAATTGTACCGCGAACCGCTTTTCTTTATTCTGCTTTCATTCAACCGTTTATTTTCTCACAACGATTTCTACACTGGAAATTGTTGTGAACTTTTCGTAGATCTAGCCTTACGTTAGATTTATCGTTTTATTTCCTTGTTTTTATTTTCTGCCATTTAAATTCCGAAGAACGATCCAGCCAACCTGTGGTGGAAGTTCAGTACTTGAAGATCCAGTTACCATTTATTTAATTCAGGTTTTTATTTACCGCCTTATTTATATTTGTTTGCATGATATATTATATGCCATTTAATATGCTTATTATTATGAACCGAACCGATTTATGCATGTTTAATCGTATTAATATGTCTGGCTAAATTACTAAAGGTGTCGGTATGTAAAGTAAGTTAACCGTAGGGATCCGAAATAAATTGGCTTAATTATGTTTTATTAATTATCACTTATTTTTGGTTTATATGTCTAATTTAATTAGTAAGTCTTAAAACCAATAGAGCGAAAGTTTGAGGGGTTAGGACGGTCAAAGGTTAAAATCAATAGAGCGAAAGTTTGAGATCTTTAACCAGATAGTAGACATAGGACATTAGTTTTAAGGATGGCGAAAGCGTATTAAAACTAATTGGAACTTATTTATTTTCAAAAATTGTTTTTACACTCGAGCGGGATGGCGAAAGCGTACGTTAGGGTTATTAGCTTGCTCCGAGTCAACAGAGCGAAAGTTTGAGATTAGGAGATTTAAATAGATAACAACCTCGTAAAATAGGCATTTTATTAATTACATTGTTTCCAAAAAGCTCTTCTAAAATCTAATGGGATGGCGAAAGCGTACATTAGGATTAGGATAGTAGTCTGAATCAACAGAGCGAAAGTTTGAGACGAGGATTTTTAATCAATGGAATTAGTAAAGATTTTTGATTTAATTATGCAAAAGCCAATGGACCTTCGGATTACCTTTAGTTAAACGAAATACATACTGATACCTGTCTTTTATTATTATTCTTTATTTTCTCACAATCACTTTCCCTTAGGAACAATCGAAATTTTAGTACTCCTAGCTTTACATAGTAACCTTAGATAACGGTAGATCGATTCATAGTCCCTGTGGATTCGATATCTTTTAAAACTACACGACACGACTGTGCACTTGCAGTTATCAGATTTATAGACACGTAAAGTCGCGATCAGTGGTTTAGGTTGCTTCTGCAAAAGGAGCTCAAGTTTATTTTAGTGAAAATCTCAAGAGAAAAGTCTCGGGGATTGAAGTAAGCATAGTGGTTTTATCCAAACCAGAATAGATATCAAGCGTGATCTTTTTTTCCTTTCCTCTTTTATTTTCTAATATTTATTTTTGTTATGCTAATTATTTCTTTGTGTATTATCATTTATTTTATTATGATAATTAACCTATGCATATCTTTATCTTCTAACATAAATCATTTTAAATCAAATCATTTATATATACCTATTTTTTGAAATCAGAATATCACATGTCGCCCCCTTATATTTGGAGTCGCTTGGTTAACAAGTGTTATAAGAGCCTAATTCCTGTTATAAGACTAATCATCTAAAGAGGTAGGAAATGAATTTAAATTATTCACTTAACAGACTCTGATGCTTCAATAGAGAAGGGTATGGTTTGATGAAAGAGAATATGAGAATATTTATAGATGGGATGAATTATGATATCTAAACTTTTATTAAAAATAATCATTTTGATCCCACACATCTAGTTGATGTAGTTGTAGAAAACAAAGATATAAATATTTGGACCAAAAAGGATAAGGAAAAAATGCAAGGCAGTAAAAAAGCAAAACTTATTATCATTACGACTCTCGATATCGATGAGTTCTTGCGTGTTTCTCAATGTGAAACTACAAATGAAATATGGGATTCCTTTCAAGTTACTCATGAAAGTAATACCAAGGTAAAAAGGGTTAAGATGAATACATTGACCCACGAGTACAGATTTGAAGAAAACATCCAAGATATAGAAAAACATTTTATTCACATTGTTAATCGTGATAAGACTAGGTACAGTTTTCTAAAATTAGGATTTGGTTATAAAAGTTCTTAGATGCTTAAAACATTATTTTCACCCTAAAGTCACTTTGATTTTTTAATCTATGGACTTGTCTTCTATGAATTTGGCTACTTTGTTTGGTAAATTGTAAGAACATGAAATGGACCTGAAAAGGCTAGTTGATGATGAAGAAGGAGACAAAAAGAAGAAAAATCTATCTCTCAAAATCGAAGAAGACAAATATTCAAATACCGATAAAGATATGACATTGCTAGTTATAAAATTCAAAAGATTCATGAAGCATGACAAGCATCAAGATTTGTTTCTCCCGACCTTTTTTTCAATTTGAAAAGAGAGGTCATATAATGCCAAATTTCTCTTAGAACCAGAATCAGAAGACATCTGAAAATTTAGGAGACCTAAAAAAGAAATAAATAAGTCATACATATCAAGGAATGGATATGATATGGAATCCTAATATTAATAATAAAAAAAGAACTAAACATCTATTTTATGGAAAATCATGTAGATGATGAAGTAACTTCTTACTTTACTTATAATGAATTATTTCTCATATGTAAAAAATAGATATAGAATCAAGTAAATTAAACACATATTGTTTCTACCTCTAATACTACCATCTCTTCTCGTGAAATAGACAATCAAAAGTTTTTGAAAGAATATATATCCTTAAAGGGAAACAAAGTATTTTTAATTTAAAACTCTTCCTCTTATTCTCCTTCTCAAGAGAGTATGGTTCAACCTACCAAGTGTGAAAAATGCAATAATTTGAAAAATAAAGTTGACGATTGGCATAACACACTTGATAAGTTTATCAAAAGAAGAAATAACTTGAATCTTATTTAGTTAATCAAAGAGAATCTTATAAAAAAGTTGATCTAGATTATGAACCTCTAAATGCAACACTTTTAAATGTAATTATTGCAATAAAAAAGCCATGACGCTCTATTTTTTGTAGTTAAGAAAAGTTATGATGGTAAAAATCTTTATCTACCTTCTCACTTCTATAAAGAATATGATGAAATGAAAATGAAAAGAAATGCTCGTTTCATCTTACTTCTACAATTATGATCCTAGTTGGAAATATAAGGAGAATATGCATTACATTAACATTAAAAGACCCATGTTAATTTGAGTACCTAAAGTTAAGACTTGAGTTATCAATGCAGGTATACTTTACAATAGCAAACCCTAAGTGGTACCCGGATAGTGACTATTCAAAGCATATGACTTGAGAAAAAACTCAATTCTCTTCTTTTTCTCCTGAAAAGGGAGGCTTTGTGTCTAATGGTGATAACAACAAAGGAAGGATTATTGGTTCTCATACCAGTTCTTGCTAAAACAAGTATAGACGCGTGTCACCCCTAAGCTAGTATGGTTGGCCAGATGCTTTAGTATTTCGGAGGTTTAGGGAAAGCTTAGGAGGGTGAGGATTTATGTTTAGGCGGTGTTTTTTGTGAGGACAAAGCTAGCTCGCGAGGGTGAGAAGCTCTATTACTAGGATAATTTTGGTGAATAATGGATTGTTCCCCCTCACCCCCAGGGTGTAGATATTTATAGAGATCTATAACTTTGGATTTAAGGCTTCTTGAGAAGTAGTAACTGCTCCACCTTGACCATGAAGCTCGAGGATTGCCTACTTCGTAGGAATCAGGATCATGACTATTTCAATAGGAGGATATGGACACCCTACTCGTCACTATTCATGTTTCCTCCTTAGAATTAATATGAGGTTGTGAAGGCATTTTGAGTTACCTTATCGAAGTGTTGAAAATCCGTAGTTTGAAGATGAAAAGTGTTTTAAATGCAGCGTACAACCCTGATCTTAAATACGCACTATTAATCGCAATGATCAATAGGTTTGATCACCATAATTAATAGATTAGTAAAGGATTGTTAACAATTCTAATCGATAGGTACGATTATCACTAATAGCAAATAAATGTATTTTAAAAATTAGTTATTTTTAATTTTATCGTTGCTCCTCATAATCAATAGATTTGATTACAAATAATAACGAATTGATAAAGGGAAATATGCTAGTCATCGTAACCAATAAGATGGTTAAAACCTTTTAGCAAAATAAGTGTATTTTTATTATTTTATTTCTCACCAACACGACTATTAGATAAAATCGGACCGAAGAGAAAATTAAGAACTCAATTAAACAATCAATTAAAATTAACAAAATAATTTAATTAGTTTTCTTTATTTTGCAGGGGGTGTTTTGAGTAGGATAGCAATTTTGGGGTGTGCAAATAGTAAGGGCCAAGCCCAATGAGGTTTTGGATCCGTTGGGATCCTGTGTGACGAGGACGTATGGGGTGTGGTGTGCGTCTAATGGCGTGTAAGGCCAGGATCCATCAGGTTGAATCTCAATGGCCTGCATGTTTTGATCTAGAGGGTGCATGGTAGAGGAGAGGCACCGAATCATGTTCGGTATGCCTGCCAAGTGGCTATGGAAGGGCCACATGGCGTTCGTTCAAGAATTCAGAGTGATGATCACTCATCCCTCACTCTCATCCCACTCCCATTTTTCACTTTCTTTCTCTTTCTAAACTCAAACTCTCCCTCACTCGTTCTCTCCTCACACTCAAACAAAAATCCAGAAAAAACACCCTGGACCACCGTCGACCACCCCCCAAACCACCTTGGGAGGGTTTGCAAAGTGCTTTGTGTACGAAGTTGCGTTTGAGTTCGGCGTATCATCCGCATATTGATGGTCAATCGGAGAGAACTATTCAGTCGCTTGAAGATCTTTTGAGGTCTTGTGTTTTGGAACAAGGAGGAAATTGGGATAGTTTCTTACCTTTGGTTGAGTTTACGTATAACAATAGTTTCCATTCGAGTATTGGAATGGCACCTTTTGAGGCTCTTTATGGTAGAAGGTGTAGGACTCCTTTGTGTTGGTATGAATCAGGAGAGAGTGCTGTGGTTGGACCCGAGTTAATTCAAGAGACTACGGATAAGGTTAAGATGATTCAAGAGAAGATGAAGGCTTCTCAAAGTCGTCAGAAGAGTTACCATGATAAGAGGAGGAAGGCTCTTGAGTTTGAGAAGGATGATCATGTGTTTCTTTGAGTTACGCCAATAACGGGTGTTGGTAGAGCATTGAAGTCGCGTAAGTTGACGCCGCGTTTCATTGGTCCTTATCAGATTTCGGAGAGAGTAGGTGAAGTGGCATATCGGATTGCATTACCATCGTCTCTTTCTAATCTTCACGATGTGTTCCATGTGTCTCAATTGAGGAGGTATATTGCGGATCCATCGCATGTTGTTCAATTAGATGATGTTCAAGTGAGAGATAATTTGACGGTTGATACATCACCTATGCGAATTGAAGATCGAGAGGTGAAGAAGCTTCGTGGTAAGGAGATTGCTTTGGTGAAAGTGGTATGGGGTGGAGTCGCCAATGATAATATCACTTGGGAACTCGAGGATAAGATGAAGGAATCGTATCCGGAGTTGCTTGTTTGAGGTAATTTTCGAGGCCGAAAATCTTTTAAGTGGGGGAGAGTTGTAACATCCTATTTTTATTAGATTTAATTAATTAGGATTATTTGATAATTGATAATTGTTTGTGTTTTATTTAATTATTGTTTGCGCGATAATTATTTAATTGGGCGGCAATATGTTATTTAGCTAATTAATAAATGGTAGAATTTTATTTGAAATTAGTTAAATGGGCTTAGTTGAGTGAGAAAGAGTATTAGGTGAGTTAAGCCTAATGAGATAATGAGAGTTAGAAGAGAATTTTATGAGTTAACCTAAATTAGATAGAAAGATAGAAAGAAAAGTAGAGAAGAGAAAAGAGGCAAAAGAGTAGAAGAGAGAAGAGGAGAGGATTGTAGATTCTTGAAGTTAGAAGGAGAAATTCAAGAGGTAAGGGTTTGAATACAAGTTCTTGTAGAATCTATGATTGGGTAATGTTGTATGTGTTAAAAACATGGGATTTCACTTTGGGTATTTTCATAATCCATGAGATTTGTGTTGTTTGATGTTGTTTATGCTTGGAATGGGTAGACATAACATGTAATTCATGATTCTTTACTTGATTCTATGGGTGGGTTTTGATTTATAACATGTTGGATGAAAAGAATGTAAAAACCTAACTTTGGGATTTGGGTGAAATTCATGGATTTGCATAATTAATGAAACTTTGATGAATCTAAGGATACATATGGGTTATGTGTATGTTATGTATGTGAAATTCGTGTGCAAATAATGAACTGAACGGTGAATTTAGTGGTGAAATGAAAAAGAGGGAACTGTGCTGAGTTTACACAGAAAACTCACTTCTGCGCTGTGTTTGCGACACGAACGAGAGGTGGCGGCGCGAACTGAATGAATCTCTGAAATGATTTGGTTCTGCCTTGTACTTCGCGGCGCGCACATGTGGATGCGGCGCGAACTGAATGCATTTTTGAAATACGTTGTTTCTGTCTGTTACTTCGCGGCACGACCAAGGGTTGGCGGCGCGAACTATATTCAAAAATATTTTCTTGTTTGTTTAAGACTTGACTTGCATACCTATTACTTCTATATGTTCAAAATGTGTTATTAAATGATTAAATAACATGTGTGAGGTGTAATTGAATGTATTATGTAATGGAAAGCTAAATGATAATTGTGTTGAGATTGGATTGAATTGCATGTTGTGTAATGTTGTGCAAGGTTGGAAAGATGTGATTGTGTAGTTTAAGAGATAGAGAGATCGTCTTAAATGCATGAGTCTTTTTTTGTTGCACACGTACACAAGCATGAGTCTTTGAAAGTGACAATGTTGGGTAATCTCGCGAAGGTTATTTGCTTGTCCCAAACCTAACGAGTACGGGGTTTGAAAGCTTAACGAGTATGGGGCTTTGAGGTGGTTATCTAGTCTAGAGAGAATGACAATCGGCATGACCGGAAATGATAACGGAGGGATCCACATGCATATCGCATAGAGTCACACTTGAGTCGCACGTGTCGGTGTGAAATGTTATGTGTGATTATGTGGTATGAATGTGTGGATGTGAATTTGATCGATATGCATATATGTGGAATGATGAATCATTTTATATGAATTAGAGAATGTGATCAGAATGAGATACATGTGATTAATAATACATATTTGATGTGAAATGTGAAATATATATGTATGAGTGATATATGTGTATATATGTAAATTGTCAATATATGAGGTTGTGAATTAATTGTGATGATCAATTGTATTGAACATGTTAACTTTATATCGGAGATAAATACATGTTTTGTGAAGAGTGATGAATTCTTGAAATGTATGCTTAATTATGTTGCATTTCCCATTATTATATTTTCTATTTAGAATTTGAATTCTCACCCTTCTGTTTGAATGTTATCCTTCGTTGATAACGTGCAGGTTCCGACGAGTAGTAGCTTATCCGAGGATTTAGCCGAGGAGCTCCTGAGTTTGTTATTGGATTAGGTAGCGAGTCATATGCTCTGATCATGTAACACTTGGGGGGGATTTTATTTTTGACTTATGCTTATGTTTGAATATTGTTATTCCCTATGTTTTGTTGGATATTCGGACGTATTTGTTTGGGATCTCGGATATGTTGTTTGAGGCTATATGGCCAAGATTGTGGATTTAAATGTTAATTCGATATTGGTAGATGAATATAGTATGGGATATATTCATTGAAATTTTAATAGCAATTCAATTGTTTTCCGCAAGCGTTATGCATAATATATGAAAGCATGAGATTTACATTGTGTTACAAATATGATCTTTGCATATTAAGAATGTTGGATGTTTTGCTTTAGGTTTTCATTGTGATGAAAACAACATGTGACTCCCTTTTCCTTATGCATGATTACTCTGTGTGATTAAATGATATATTTGGGGTTAGAAAAGGGGTGTTACATTAGTGGTATCAGAGCATGGTCGACCAGTTGGTCAGAGTCGTTAATGTCTTTAATTCTGTTGTATTAGATTTGTGTATCTGACACGATCGATACTGTTTTGTTTGTTTTGGGTTGTTGGTTGTCGTAGGATGATGGTTGCTGGAAGGAATGATGATGCCATTGCTGATGCATTGAGGATGTTGGCTGGATCTCTTGGCCAAATGCCTCAAGCTAATGCTGGAAATCGGAATGGTGATGATGATGAGTACCGTGCTTTAGGGAAGTTCCAGAGGAACAATCCTCCAATCTTTGAGGGTGAGCATGAACCGGATAAAGCTCAAGCTTGGTTGAAGGCGATTGAGAAGATTTTTCGAGTCATGAATTGCACCGATGCTCAGAAAGTGCAGTTTGGTACTCACATGCTGGAAAAGGAAGCTGAGGATTGGTGGGGCAATATGGCTCAAAGATTTGATGAGGAAGGCATTCAAGTTACTTGGGATCGTTTCCGCGATGCATTTTTGGAAAACTATTTTCCGGAAGATTGTCGTGGAAAGAAAGAAGTGGAATTCCTTGAGTTGAAGCAAGGAAATGGTACCGTGGCGGAGTATTCTGCTAGATTTCAAGAGCTTATCAAGTATTGTCCTCACTACAATACTATGAATGCGGAGAGGTCAAAGTGTTTGAAGTTTGTCAATGGTTTGAGACCAGATATCAAGAAGGCGATTGGTTATCAACAAATTACCCGTTTTCATGAGTTGATCAATAAGAGTCGGATTTATGATGAGGATAGTAGGGAGAGTGCTTCTCACTACAAGGCGATGAATTATAAGAAAGGTCAATTCCGTGGAAAACCATACGACAATAAGAAGAAAGCTGGTTTTGGCGGAAAGCCAAGTGGGGGAGGATCTAGTGCTCCGATTAAGTGTTTTAAATGTGGAGTTGAGGGACATCGTGCTGTTAATTGTTCCAAAGTCGAGGTAACATGTTTCAAGTGTGGCAAGAGTGGTCACAAAGCAAACGAGTGTAGAGGTGGTTCAAAGGTGACTTGCTACAATTGTGGAGAGCAAGGTCACATTAGCACCAAATGTGATAAGCCAAAGAAGGAACAAGCGAAAGGGAAAGTGTTTGCATTGTCTAGTGCGGAGGCTTCTACCGATGATAGGCTAATCCAAGGTACGTGCTTCATTAATGGTACACCTTTGATTGCTATTATTGATACCGGTGCGACACATTCTTTCATTTCTTTGGATTGTGCTAAGAGATTGAATCTTGTGTTATCTGATATGCGTAGAAGTATGGTTATTGATACACCTGCTATGGGTTCTGTTTCTACTTCTTTTGTGTGTTTGAATTGGCCTTTGAGTATTTTTGGTAGAGATTTTGGGATTGATTTGGTCTGTCTTCCGTTAGAGCAACTTGATGTGATTTTGGGTATAAATTGGTTAGAATTTAATCGTGTGTATATCAATTGTTTTGATAAGACTGTTATTTTTCCTGAGATTGGTGTTAAGGAAGATTTGTTTTTGTCTGCGAAGCAAGTTGGTGAATCTGTTCAAGATGGGGCTGAATTTTTTATGTTATTGGCAACCTTAGATGTGTGCTGCACCCCAAAATTTGCCCATTTATTTATATCCAACTGGCCTTCACATTACATTCATGTGCATACCTCATATAGGCCATTCATCCATTACATTCATCCATATTACCGTTACTGTTCAAGAAGAGTGACAAAGAGAGCTCCTATTGAGAAAATTTCTTGGTTCAGAAGAAAGGATCTGAAGTATGATTATAGAGGATCATTTCCATCGGCATACTCCTAAAATCAGGGTTTTATTCTTTCCGAGTCAAAGCTTTCAAATTAGGGTTTGACCAAAGTCAACACTGTTGACTTTCTGGTCAAGATTTAATCAGGAAATGATTGTGGACGTGAAATATGGCTGTCTTAAAGAAATATCATTCACTGGAGTTTATTTGGTTGGAAGTTGATTGAGAATTGGTTCCGAAACGGAATAGTCGGGAAATTCATCTGCAATTTGAAAAATCAGGAAAAGTTAACTTTTTGGTCAAAATTGAGGTCGACTGTCAAGTATTGACTTTTGGTGGAAAGTCGGTCAAAGAAAGTCGAGGAAATAAATAAAATCAAGGAAATGTCAAAATTACCAAAAATGGAAGTTAGTTGAAATATGAAGCTTCCATAAATGGAAAGTTCTATACTTAGAGAAATTTTTGAAGTTTTGGGAATGGTCGAGCAGTTCACTTCAGGCCTATATTACATGTGTCATCTGGCAAAATTTTGAAACGAGTTCAACATGAAAGTTGTTAATCTCTTGGAGTTTAGTAACTTTGTAGTTTGAAGTTTTTTCAAAGGATGCTTAGATCAAAAGATATGGAGGTCCAAAGTCGAAAGATTATCACTGAGTCAGGTCAAGTTTCCAGGCAGCTTTTTTTGCTAGCGCAAGCAAATGATCGAACACGTGGCGCGCTATTTTCAAATTGAGTTTCAGGGAATTACAAAGATCTTTTGAAGGAAAACCTAAGGCCCTTCTATTCTTTGCCGCCTCCTCTATCCATGGAACTAGAGAGTTTGCGTTTTGGTTGTATGGTTAAGGAAATTTAAAGCGTCAAAGTCGTGCCCCTGGAAGTCACGTTTGCGAGGATACCAGGCTTGGACTCAGGTCATGCTTGGGTATGGTATTGCAATAAACAGCACGTGGAATTCATGGTCATTTTTACTATGCTTCTAAGCTCCGTTTCAAGACCCTTCCAACACCAATCATGTGCTATTACATGCCATCTTTACGATGAGACCAAGATTTGAGTATTTGGGTGATTGGTTAAAGAGTTAGAGAACTCTAAAGTGAGTGACTTGGAAGGGAATAATTTCTGGCTGAGGCACCATGGCTGCAGTTTGCTGCCATGCTCTTGCACACATCATTATCATTATTCTCCAAATATCCATGCATAGAAAGTCACACGTGAAAAGGCAAGAAAGACCATACTATAAATACCAACCCTTGCACACTAAGTTTGGAAGAGAAAGGCTAAGCTATGCTACACCTCACCATAACCAACAATGCACACTCATGATATAAATATCAAAATCACACACACATTTCAGACTCACGACTCATTTTTCTCTCATCACTCTTCTTTCTCTCTCTACAAAGTTTGTTACAATTTTGTAACAAACTCATCAACCTTCATCTTCATTCTCACACAATCATCATCTTCATCACCTTTCAATCACCATTATGGCTTCAATCGAAACTTGATACAAGCTTCAAAGCATCACCATCATCTTCATCAATCATTTTGTGATCATCACTTTCAAGAGAAGCAAGTATCATCATCATTTAAGCTGCAAGTATTGAATTCATTTCTCAAGTGCGCACTCATTCTCCACTGCAAATCATCATCATCATTCTCAAGGAGCAAGGATTGGAACGCAGCTGTAGAATTTTCTTTCATTTCTTTGAATCAAGATTCGCAACAAGTAAGCTCTACTCGTTTGCATTAGAAGCATGTATAGGCCTGGAACCCGTCATCAGGGATTGGGTTAGGACAATTAGACCGCCATGTTTTCATTGTATGTGTTGCATATGGTGCATGAATTTGTTTTCATTGAACATGAATTCGGTTTGCGTGATATAGTTCTCGTATGAATGTATGAGTTGCGTATTTGAGTTCCTTGTAGCATGAGGAGTATTTTGGTGTCACTTTTGTGTGCATTAGTGGAACTTTTGAATGTTAGGATTCACTTGACGCCTTCGGTTTGCATGATAGAGAGCGAATTAGGAAAATCTAACACCGGATCTGTGATCTACGTGAGATTTTGAGTGGAAAGACATAGGCTTTTTGCATTTCTGGAAAAAAATGTGTGGCTCCGCCGTATTCCTCGCCGGAGAAGAAGACCGGAATAGTGATTCCGGCAACTGTTTGTTTTTTCTTTTCTTTTCCGCTCAGCTGACGTGGTAACACTCTATTAGCCCATGCATTATGTTCTTTCCAATTTTGTCCTTTTTCATATGATTAATTGGTGACGTGTTGAGTCGCGATTGGCTCAGAGTTTGTTTTGTTTGTTAGTCACTTAAATGAGCCTTGACCAATTGATTTCACATGGTTTTTATTTGTGTGTCACGTTTCATTAATAGATGACTACACACATGCTGATTAAAAAATAAAATAATAATTGAAATAAAATAAAGTGACATGTGATGGAAGCTGGGCCACGTTTTGATATGGGCCTAGCGCCAGTTAATTCCTACACCCCCAAGAATCAGGCCCGTACGCTAGTAACTAGTTTCTAGTTCAAACCATTTCACTAACACACCCCCTGGCTGACAGATTTTGAGAATTGTTTTGAAACTTGTTTCTCTTCTAACTTTTGCTTCATAAATCCTTTTCTATTGAAATAAAAAATAAATAAAAATATGTTTTAGATAGTTCAATGTGTGTAGATAATTTTAGTGTTTTTTGTAGATTTTTAGAAATTGTTTTTCTATATTTAATAAATCCTTTCTTTCAACATGTTCATTTTCTTTTTAAGTTTGATATGTTTTGCAAAATAATTGGGTTAAATGCCTTACGGATAGAATTTAATTGCCATTTTTTGTGTGATATCAGCAGACTCATACACCATATTGTGTGTAAAAAATAAAAGTCTAATTCTATGTTTTGGTTAGGTTTTCATTAGGTTTTCCATACCCGATTAATGTGCGTTTTTAAACGGATAACCATGTGAATTTGACCTATAATTTGCTTTGCATTTATGCAATTGACTTGGGTTCTTTTTGTACATATAATTAGGGATGTTTAGAGGTCCTAAGACCTGGAATTAGATTTTTAAATTGTGTCTTCTTATTTTACTCGAATTTCCTTTCTTACATGTAAATAACTTGCTTTTAGTTAGCGATTGTATCAAAACTTGTCCAAATGACCTATATTTTTGTATGAGACTTCTTGACATGATTTTATGGTAGTTTAGAAACATATTAGGGGCTGTTCACTACTGACTTCCATCATTTTATTACATTTTTCTAACTTCACTCACCATTTGAATTTACTAGCTAGTTTTGACCTAGTTTTGTCTAGTTTTTGTTAGAACATTGTGTTGCTTCAAGCTAGTTGACTAACATAGATTGGTGTGAGGTATTAGGCCTATAAAAGAATTAATATGCTACTGACCTCAAGTTTAGTTCATGCGTTCATTTGCTTTTGCTTTTTGTTTCGATTAATTGATGTTTGTTCGCTAATTGTTAAGTAACGATTCATGCGATACTTGGGTAACTTTTTGTGGATATTATTGTGAGATGTTATGATGCTTTTGTGTTTGATTTAGGACATTAATTTCTTTGGTTTGCTACTGACTTAGAGCTCCCTTCTCCCATTTTCATGCTTTGCCTCTTCTTTCATACTTTGATTGTTGTTAGTTTAAGAGGCGACGATTGTTTGTTCTTCCTTCACCTTTTGTGGATTGTTTTCTCTTGGGATTCATTGTGTGTAGTCTCTCTTAGGAGTAGACTTGGTTAGGGACTTCATTAAGTCACCTACCTTGCTTGTTGCTTTTCTTATCTCTTACCATATGCTTACCATGTTCCCTTAGGACGGTGACTTCAATCTTCATTAAGATTAGTCACATAGAACAACTTAGGTTGTAATCTATGCATAATAACATAAGTAGAGGTCCCTCATCCTTAATCTTAGGGCCACTTGTAGAATAGAATAACTTAGATTAGAGAATAGATTAGTTCCCCTTTGTTCATTCTTTTTCTTTTCAACTTTAAAACACTAATAAATAAAGAGGCGAATCACATTAAGAAAGTGATAGAGAAATGAGTGGGATTCATTCCCTAATCTGTTTCTCAATCACTTAGTGGCATAGAAATAAGTGGGATTCATTCCCTAATCTGTTTCTCGGTCACTACCTAATGGGAGAGAAATGAGTGGGATTCATTCCCTAATCTGTTTCTCAAACATTAATTAATGGGATAGAAATGAGTGGGATTCATTCCCTAATCTGTTTCTTGAACATTATATAATGGGATAGAAGTGAGTGGGATTCATTCCCTAATCTGCTTCTCGATCATTATACATTTTATGTGATTCTAATCGCAAATAAATTCCCCTTAAAAAATACCCAACCAAAAACATCTAAAACACCTAATAAAGGTTCAAATTAAAACAAAGTAATGAAGTGGTGTGGAACCTTGTATTGGGTTTTGTTCATCATGTAGTTACATAAAAAACACAAACCAAAGTTCATTCTGCTTAAGAACAAGTTAAGTCCTTTCCAAAAATAGGCGTATAAGTCTCCAAAGGTCGAGCATCGTGGATTGTGACCTTAACCGCTGTTCAACTAAAAAACACAAAACAAATGGAAACTATGGAGCCAAACTACGGTCGCTCTGATTCCTGAAAAGGATACGTATGCATTGGGTCGCGGGGCCTAAGCGAGCACACTTGTAAATAATTCCTTCTTTTCCCCGTATTTCTTTTGCATTCATTCGCATTTAGGTTTTAGACATTAGACACCCTTTAGATAGAAACAAACATAGGTGAATACCATCGAGTACGATGGGCGTGAGGGGTGCTAGCACCTTCCCCTTGCGTAACCGACTCCCGTACCCTATTCTCTGGTCGAAAGACCTTGATCTTATTCGAGTTAGGTTTCCTGGTATTCCTTTCCCTTATGGGATAAATATATTAGTGGCGACTCTGATCCATTTTTCGCGGTAGCGACAATGTGCATGAGAGGAGAACCATTGATGAATTGCCAATAGTTTGTGATTTTGCGGAGGTATTCCCTGAGGATGTAAGTGATTTACCGCCGGAACGTGAAGTTGAGTTTTCGATTGATTTAGTTCCTGGAACTAGTCCTGTATCGATGGCTCCATATAGGATGTCTGCTTCTGAGTTGAAAGAGTTGAAGAGTCAACTTGAGGATTTGTTGGAGAAGTTTATTCGTCCTAGTGTATCGCCATGGGGTGCACCTGTTTTGTTGGTTAAGAAGAAGGAAGGTTCTATGAGGCTTTGTGTTGATTATAGGCAATTGAACAAAGTGACAATTAAGAACAAGTATCCACTTCCAAGGATTGATGATTTGATGGATCAGTTGGTTGGAGCTGGTGTGTTTAGCAAGATTGATTTGAGGTCTGGGTATCATCAGATTCGTGTGAAGGCGGAGGATATTCAGAAGACTGCTTTTAGGACGAGGTATGGTCATTATGAGTATTCTGTTATGCCGTTTGGTGTGACCAATGCACCTGGTGTATTCATGGAGTATATGAATAGGATTTTTCATGATTATCTGGATAAGTTTGTGGTTGTGTTCATTGACGATATTTTGATCTACTCCAAGAATGAAGATGATCATGCTGAGCATTTGAGGATTGTGTTATCGGTGTTGAAGGAGAAAAGGTTGTTTGCTAAGCTTTCGAAGTGTGAATTTTGGTTAAAGGAAGTGAGTTTTCTTGGCCATGTGATCTCTAGTGGAGGTATTTCTGTTGACCCGTCAAAGATTGAAGCTATATCTCAATGGGAAGCTCCTAAGTCTGTTTCTGAGATTAGAAGTTTTCTTGGTTTGGCTGGTTATTATAGGAAGTTCATTGAAGGATTTTCTAAGTTATCTTTGCCGTTGACGTTGTTGACTAGGAAAGGACAAGCTTTCATTTGGACTTCGCAATGTGAATCGAATTTTCAAGAGCATAAGAGAAGGTTGACTTCTGCTCCTATTTTGATTTTGCCAGATCCGTTTGAACCATTTGTGGTGTATTGTGATGCTTCATTGTTGGGTTTGGGAGGCGTTTTGATGCAAAAAGGGCAAGTGGTAGCTTATGCTTCAAGGCAACTTAAAGTTCATGAGAGGAATTATCCGACACATGATTTAAAGTTGGCCGCCGTTGTGTTTGTTTTGAAACTTTGGAGGCATTATTTGTTTGGATCAAGGTTTGACGTTTTCAGTGATCACAAGAGTTTAAAGTATTTGTTTGATCAGAAAAAGTTGAATATGAGGCAACGAAGATGGTTGGAATTCTTGAAGGATTATGATTTTAGTTTGAACTACCATCCTGGAAAAGCGAATGTTGTAGCCGATGCATTGAGTAGGAAATCATTGCATATGTCTATGTTGATGATTCGAGAATTGGAATTGTTGGAACAATTTAGAGATTTGAGTTTGGTTTGTGAAGCGACGTCTTCGTGTGTTAAGCTTGGTATGTTGAAGCTTACTAGTGATATTTTGGATGAGATTAGAGAAGGCCAGAAATCGCATTTAAGATTGGTTGACATTATTACATTGATTAACCAAGGTAAAGGTGGTGATTTTTGGATTGACGAGAATGGCATTGTGAGATGTCGTGATCGAGTTTGTATTCCGGATGTTATGGATTTGAGAAAGAGAATTCTTGAGGAAGGGCATAGAAGTAGTTTGAGTATTCATCCCGGTGCTACTAAAATGTATCAAGACTTGAGGAAAATGTTTTGGTGGCAAGGTATGAAGAAGGATATAGCGGAGTTTGTTTATTCGTGTTTGACTTGTCAAAAGTCAAAGATTGAACATCAAAAGCCGTCTGGTTTGATCCAACCGTTATCTATTCCCGAGTGGAAGTGGGATAGTATCTCTATGGATTTTGTTTCGGGTTTGCCAAGGACATCGAGTAATTGCGAGGCAATTTGGGTCGTTGTGGATAGATTGACGAAATGTGCTCATTTTATTCCGATGAGGATGGACTATTCGATGGAAAGAGTTGCTAAGTTATACATTGAGAAGATTGTGTGTTTACATGGTATTCCGTCAAGTATCGTTTCGGATAGAGATCCAAGGTTCACTTCTAGATTTTGGGAGGGTTTGCAAAGTGCTTTGGGTACGAAGTTGCGTTTGAGTTCGGCGTATCATCCGCAAACTGATGGTCAATCGGAGAGAACTATTCAGTCGCTTGAAGATATTTTGAGGTCTTGTGTTTTGGAACAAGGAGGAAATTGGGATAGTTTCTTACCTTTGGTTGAGTTTACGTATAACAATAGTTTCCATTCGAGTATTGGAATGGCACCTTTTTAGGCTCTTTATGGTAGAAGGTGTAGGACTCCTTTGTGTTGGTATGAATCGGGAGAGAGTGTTGTGGTTGGACCCGAGTTAATTCAAGAGACAACGGATAAGGTTAAGATGATTCAAGAGAAGATGAAGGCTTCTCAAAGTCGTCAGAAGAGTTACCATGATAAGAGGAGGAAGGCTCTTGAGTTTGAGAAGGATGATCATGTGTTTCTTCGAGTTACGCCAATAACGGGTGTTGGTAGAGCATTGAAGTCGCGTAAGTTGACTCCGTGTTTCATTGGTCCTTATCAGATTTCGGAGAGAGTAGGTGAAGTGGCATATCAGATTGCATTACCACCGTCTCTTTCTAATCTTCACGATGTGTTCCATGTGTCTCAATTGAGGAGGTATACTGCGGATCCATCGCATGTTGTTCAATTAGATGATGTTCAAGTGAGAGATAATTTGATGGTTGATACATCACCTATGCGAATTGAAGATCGAGAGGTGAAGAAGCTTCGTGGTAAGGAGATTGCTTTGGTGAAAGTGGTATGGGGTGGAGTCGCCAATGGTAATATCACTTGCGAACTCGAGGATAAGATGAAGGAATCGTATTCGGAGTTGTTTGTTTGAGGTAATTTTCGAGGCCGAAAATCTTTTAAGTGGGGGAGAGTTGTAACATCCTATTTTTATTAGATTTAATTAATTAGGATTATTTGATAATTGATAATTGTTTATGTGTTTTATTTAATTATTGTTTGCGCGATAATTATTTAATTGGGTGGCAATATGTTATTTATCTAATTAATAAATGGTAGAATTTTATTTGAAATTAGTTAAATGGGCTTAGTTGAGTGAGAAAGAGTATTAGGTGAGTTAAGCCCAATGAGATAATGAGAGTTAGAAGAGAATTTTATGAGTTAACCTAAATTAGATAGAAAGATAGAAAGAAAAGTAGAGAAGAGAAAAGAGGAAAAAGAGTAGAAGAGAGAAGAGGAGAGGATTGTAGATTCTTGAAGTTAGAAGGAGAAATTCAAGAGGTAAGGGTTTGAATACAAGTTCTTGTAGAATCTATGATTGGGTAATGTTGTATGTGTTAAAAACATGGGATTTCACTTTGGGTATTTTCATAATCCAAGAGATTTGTGTTGTTTGATGTTGTTTATGCTTGGAATGGGTAGAAATAACATGTAATTCATGATTCTTTACTTGATTCTATGGGTGGGTTTTGATTTATAACATGTTGGATGAAAAGAATGTAAAAACCTAACTTTGGGATTTGGGTGAAATTCATGGATTTGCATAATTAATGAAACTTTGATGAATCTAAGGATACATATGGGTTATGTGTATGTTATGTATGTGAAATTCGTGTGCAAATGATGAACTGAACTGTGAATTGAGTGGTGAAATGAAAAAGAGGGAACTGTGCTGAGTTTACACAGAAAATTCACTTATGCACTGTGTTCGCGACACGAACGAGAGGTGGCGGCGCGAACTGAATGAATCTCTGAAATGATTTGGTTCTGCCTTGTACTTCGCGGCGCGCACATGTGGATGCGGCGCGAACTGAATGCATTTTTGAAATACGTTGTTTCTGTCTGTTACTTCGCGGCGCGACCAAGGGTTGGCGGCGCGAACTATATTCAAAAATATTTTCTTGTTTGTTTAAGACTTGACTTGCATACCTATTACTTCTATATGTTCAAAATGTGTTATTAAATGATTAAATAACATGTGTGAGGTGTAATTGAATGTATTATGTAATGGAATGCTAAATGATAATTGTGTTGAGATTGGATTGAATTGCATGTTGTGTAATGTTGTGCAAGGTTGGAAAGATGTGATTGTGTAGTTTAAGAGATAGAGAGATCGTCTTAAATGCATGAGTCTTGTTTTGTTGCACACGTACACAAGCATGAGTCTTTGAAAGTGGCAATGTTGGGTAATCTCGCGAAGGTTATTTGCTGGCCCAAACCTAACGAGTACGGGGTTTGAAAGCTTAACGAGTATGGGGCTTTGAGGTGGTTATCTAGTCTAGAGAGAATGACAATCGGCATGACCGGAAATGATAACGGAGGGATCCACATGCATATCGCATAGAGTCACACTTGAGTCGCACGTGTCGGTGTGAAATGTTGTTATGTGTGATTATGTGGTATGAATGTGTGGATGTGAATTTGATTGATATGCATATATGTGGAATGATGAATCATTTTATATGAATTAGAGAATGTGATGAGATTGAGATACATGTGATTAATACATATTTGATGTGAAATGTGAAATATATATGTATGAGTGATATATGTGTATATATGTAAATTGTCAATATATGAGGTTGTGAATTAATTGTGATGATCAATTGTATTGAACATGTTAACTTTATATCGGAGATAAATACATGTTTTGTGAAGAGTGATGAATTCTTGAAATGTATGCTTAATTATGTTGCATTTCCCATTATTATATTTTCTATTTAGAATTTGAATTCTCACCCTTCTGTTTGAATGTTATCCTTCGTTGATAACGTGCAGGTTTCGACGAGTAGTAGCTAATCCGAGGATTTAGCCGAGGAGCTCCTGAGTTTGTTATTGGATTAGGTAGCGAGTCATATGCTCTGATCATGTAACACTTGGGGGGGATTTTATTTTTGACTTATGCTTATGTTTGGATATTGCTATTCCCTATGTTTTGTTGGATATTCGGACGTATTTGTTTGGGATCTCGGATATGTTGTTTGAGGCTATGTGGCCAAGATTGTGGATTTAAATGTTAATTCGATATTGGTAGATGAATATAGTATGGGATATATTCATTGAAATTTTAATAGCAATTCAATTGTTTTCCGCAAGCGTTATGCATAATGTATGAAAGCATGAGATTTACATTGTGTTACAAATATGATCTTTGCATATTAAGAATGTTGGATGTTTTGCTTTAGGTTTTCATTGTGATGAAAATAACATGTGACTCCCTTTTCCTTATGCATGATTACTCTGTGTGATTAAATGATATATTTGGGGTTAGAAAAGGGGTGTTACATATGCTCCCTCGATCCCTCTCTAATCTCCTTTTCTTCTTCGTGATTGCAGGTGCGATGAAGGTGATTGAAGGTGTTCGCGGCGCCCTCAAGTTCTCTCCAGAAATTTCCGTCCTCCCCTCATCTAATTCTTCTTTTTCTTTTATAGCCTAGGGTTTAGATTTTCAGTTAGGAAAGATTAGATTAGATTAGGTTTTGATTTAATTCAATTAGTTTAGGTTATTGTTAATTGTTGATTCGATTAAAGATTAGATTCAATGTAAGATTGTCTCTGATTAATGAAAAATATTATTTTGTTTAAGTTATGATTTGATCTCATTTTCTGTTGTTTGAAGATTTGTTTTCATTTTTTTTTAGATTTGATTGTATTGATTAATAATATATTTGATTTCGTTTTGATTGAGATTTTGCTGGGATTTGATTGAAGTTCATGGGCTTGGGGCAAAACGCAGCTTTAGGGTTTGAAGGTTGGTGGCTGCGCTAGGGTTTCATGGGGAAGATGGAGGATGAACAGGACCGGGTTGGGTCCTGGGTTTGACCCAGTCCACTACACCCTGATCCGTACGAAACCGCGCCCAACATGCTTGGTTAAGTTGTTTTGGCCCATTACACTGATTGATCCATTATCCTAATTAATTTAAGGCTTAAATAATGCTTTCGTCCCTGTAAGTTAGCGTGTTTTGGATTTTGGTCCCTGTATCTTTTTTTTGGGTCCAAGTCCCCATATGTCCATTCCTTGTTCACTTTGGTCCCTGACGTCCAACTTCCGTTAAAAAAATGCTTGCGTGGCTAACAGAAATGACGTGGCTACTTTTTTATTTTATTTTTCCATTTGAGCATTTTTTTTGTTTCTTTTTGTTTGACAATGTTAATATGCAAAAGTTTAAAATTTTGCTCCTAACAAGGTTTGAACCCATGCCCCTTACCTTCACACAATACTCTTCAACCACCAGGCCATGCATTCAATTTTGTTATTAAAATGCAACAACATTTATATTACATAAATGCTTCAGTATTTAATAAATAATTGAAATATTTGAATATTATTGCTTCAATATTTAATAAATAGTTAAAAATAGTTAAAAGGTTAATAAAAACAAATATATATTTATTTAATACTAATATCAAATAAATATGAAATACTTAAATATTTAATAAACAAATTGTTTAATAAACTAAATATTTAATAAACTAATTGTTTGAAAAACTAAATATTTAAAATATTAGATATTTGAAATATATTTATCTTTTAACTATGTAGTATAAATATTAATATCTGAAATATTAAATATTTTAATAAATATTTTATTTAATAATTAAAATATTATTATAAATTATATTTAATGCATTTGCTATTATTATTTAACTATATTAATTTATTGTTACAAATTAATTATTTTGCGTTAATTATTATTTAACTATATTAATTTAGCGTTATTATATAATATTATTATTTAACTCTATTAATTTATTGTTACAAATTAATTATTTATCGTTAATTATTATTTATCAATTATTAATTATCAATTATTATTTAACTATATTAATTTATTGTTACAAATTAAATATATTAAAATAATTAATAAATTATTTAGCATTAATATTTATCAACTATTAAAATATTATTATGTATATACTTAATCATATCTAAAATCTTAAATGTTTGAATTATTTATTTTAATTTATTAAATATTTTATTTATTAATTTTTTAAATTGAAGACTAGTAAATACTAAATATTTGAAACATTGCATAGTGAAAATAATATGAAATATTATGTAAAATATTTGCAGTTATTAATTATTGTATACTATTATTTATTAGAACAAAACAAAAATTAATACCAAAATTCAAAAAAATTAACTCATTATATAATGTATACAAACGAATGGCAAATATATTTCAAATAATTGAAGTGGCTGGGTGGTTTGTCTTTAGTGCTATTAAGGTAAAGGTCATGGGTTCAAAACCCATTGGGGTCATTTTTGAAAATTTACATTTTAAGATTTTATGGACCAAAATAGAAAAAAACAAAATGCAGCTTACGTGGAATAAATAAATATTTTAAAAAGAAGAACATGCACGCCACGTCACTTCCGTTTGCCATATAGGCGTTTTTTTTAACGGAAGTTGGACGTCAGGGACCTAAGTGAATACGAAATGGACATATGGGGACTTGGACCAAAAAAAAAAGATACAGGGACTAAATTCAAAAACACGCTAACTTACAGGGACAAAAGCATTATTTAAGCCTTAATTTAATAACTATTCTTAAATAATAAAACAGATATTAAACTAATAGAAAAAATGGTTAAAATCTAAAATTCAAACCAATTTTAATAATTCTAATAATACTTATTAACACCAATAATAATCCTAATTATCCTTAATAATCTAACCCATGACTCTAATAATCCTAATATATTAAAATGATTAATCTTAATGATGATAACAATAAAATTAATTAATTAATAAAAGATAATAATACTAATAATAAAATTGCAATGATAAACCAATAAAAGGTGCAAAAAGAAAATAAATAGTGAAAACCAATTTATAAAAAAAATGATAAAACCCTTATAATGAGATAATTGGGCCAACTGACTTTGGGCCCAAAATACCTGCTAATTGCACACCTAAATTTAATTAAAGGTTTCATAAGAGGTTGGGTTTAACAATAGATATGTTAAACCCCGTAACTCCTGATTTTAATACCCTTAATAAATTAATAGACATTGATAATATCCTTTGTAAAAGAACCGTGGTAGATCAGAGTGATCGTGGCGTAAGGCGTATGTTGCTTTCCGGAGATTTCGTAGTTTTATTCCGTTACTTTTGCATTGAAAATTGGTAAGTTTCTCATATTAAATCCAAGTTAAAGTTTATGAAAATAAATCACCCTTTGCAAATGGTATTGAAATGACGAGAAAGCGTAGTATGAAAGAAAAGAAAGCTTTTATTGATGTTGCCTTGAATTGGCGAATGTACAAAATATGAAAAAGAAAATGACAAATAGAAATGATATTAATATTGTCGTTGCTCCTTTGTTATCGAGGGTCCCAGTAATCCTTTGACCTTAGAAGTAGATGATTGCACGAATCCTTATCCTTTGTAGTTTTCCTTTCGCTCATAGCCTATAATCCTGCCTTTGCTAGGCGTAATACTTCTTGACCGCATCAGAATTGATTGGGTGCGGTAGTTCATCTCTATCCATTGTAGCGAGGACAAGTGCTCCTCCTGAGAATACCGTTTTTACAACATATGGTCCTTCGTAGTTGGGTGTCCACTTTCCACGGGCGTCGAGTCGAGGTAGTAGAATTTTCTTGAGGACGACATCACCTTCTTTGCAAGTTCGAGGATGGACCTTTTTATCGAACGCCTTCTTCATCCTTTTCTGATAGAGTTGCCCGTGACACAAAGCTGTCAATCGCTTTTCTTCAACGAGATTAAGCTGATCAAAACGAGTTTTTACCCATTCCTATTCTTCTAACTTTGTGTCAGCCAGGACCCTTAATGAAGGAATCTCCACTTCGATAGGGAGGACTGCTTCCATACCGTAAACCAAAGAGAAGGGTGTTGCTCCTGTGGATGTGCGCACCGAGGTTCTATAACCGTGTAGGGCGAAGGGAAGCATTTCGTGCCAATCCTTGTATGTTTTCACCATCTCTTGTATTATCTTTTTGATATTCTTATTCGCAGCTTCAACATCGCCATTCATCTTAGGCCTGTATGGTGAGGAATTGTGGTGTTCAATCTTGAACTCCTCGCACAGCTCCTTCATCATTTTGTTGTTTAAATTCGACCCATTGTCAGTGATAATCCTATTTGGAACCCCATACTAGCATATGATGTTATGTTTAATGAACCGGGTGACTACTTGTCTTGTCACGTTGGTGTAAGAAGCAGCCTCAACCCATTTGGTGAAATAATATATGGCAACCAATATAAATCGGTGTCCATTAGAAGCTTTTGGTTCGATCATCCCTATCATGTCAATCCCCCACATTGCAAATGGCCACAGTGAACTCAGTACGTTCAACGGATTTGGCGGCATATGTATTTTGTCAGCGTAGATTTGGCATTTGTGACAGGTCCTTGCGTATTGGAAACAATCAGCCTCCATCGTTAACCAGTAATATCCTGCTCGTAGTATTTTTCTCGCCATTGAATGTCCATTTGCATGGGTTCCGAAGGTTCCTTCGTGTACTTCTTTGATAATTTCCTTGGCCTCATTTTTATCTACACACCTTAGTAACACCAAGTCATAATTCCGTTTGTATAGGACATTCCCACTTAGGAAGAACTTGGATGCCAACCTCCTTAGCATCTTTTTGTCAATCATGGAGGCATTCTCCGGGTATTCTTGTTTCTCCAAGTACCTTTTGATATCGTGGTACCATGGTTTATCATCAGGCTGCTCCTCGATTGTGAGACAATAGGCCAGCTCATCGAAGTGTCTAACCGTTATTCGTGGTTCGTGGTTTGGCCAAGTTACCTTGAACATAGAAGAAAGCGTTTCTAGCGTATCAGCCATTTGATTCTCTTCCCTTGGGATATGAGTGAAAGTGATTGTTTCAAATTCAGCCATTAACTCTAGTATGAGGTCCCGATATGGGATTAGCTTTGTACCTCGAGTATCCCATTCTTTGTTGACTTGATGGATCACCAGGGCTGAATCTCCATATACCTCAAGTATTTTAATCCTCAGATTGATTGCCGCTTCTAACCCCAATATGCACCCTTCGTATTCTGCAATATTGTTGGTGTTGTCAAAGCATATTCTTGCAGTGAAGGGTAAGTGACGATTGTCAGGAGATGTCAAGACTACCCCTATACCATGTCCTAGTGCATTTGAGGCCCCATCGAACATAAGTGTCCATATTGCCCCTGGTTCAGGTCCTTCGTCGGGTCCTGGTATTTTGTAGTCCCTTACCACCATAATGTCCTCGTCAGGAAAGTCGAATTTCATAGACTGGTATTCTTTGAGGGGTTGGTGAGCAATATGTTCTGCCATTACACTCTTTTTTATTGCCTTTTGAGTGACGTATTGTATGTCATATTCTGATAGTAACATTTGCTACCTTGCGATTCTACCCGTGAGAGCCTGTTTTTCGAACACGTATTTCAAAGGATCCATCCTCGATATCAACCATGTGGAATGGTTCAGCATATATTTCCGTACACGTTTGGAGGCCCATTCTAGGGCACAACATGTCTTTTCTAATGGTGAATACTGAGATTCGCAATCCGTGAATTTCTTGCTAAGATAGTAAATAGCGTGTTCTTTTCTGCCTATTTCATCCTTATGCCCTAGTACACATCCCATAGACCTTTCGAGAACTGTGAGATACATGATCAATGGTCTCCCTGGTGCGGGAGGTATGAGTATCGGTGGTTCTTGTAAGTAGCTTTTTATAGTTTCGAAGGCTACCTGACAATCGTCATTCCACCTGATCGGCTGATCTTTCCTTAGTAGCTTGAATATAGGCTCACACGTGGCTGTTAGATGTGAGATAAACCTTGAGATGTAATTCAATCGACCCAAGAACCCACGAACCTCTTTTTCTGTCCTTGGAATAGGCATTTCTTGTATAGCCTTCACCTTGTCGGGATCTACCTCTATGCCTCGTTGGCTCACAATGAATCCCAATAGCTTTCCTGACCTTACACCAACTGTACACTTGTTCGGATTTAACCTTAGCTTGAACTTCTTTAGGCGCTCGAACAACTTCTGCAGGTGTATAATATGCTCTTCTTCTGTACAGGACTTAGCAATCATGTCATCTACGTATACTTCAACCTCCTTGTGAATCATGTCATAGAACAGTGTGACCATGGATCGTTGATATGTTGCCCCTGCGTTTCATAACCCGAAAGGCACCACCTTGTAGTAGAACGTGCCCCAGGATGTCATGAAGGTTGTTTTCTCCATGTCTTCGGGCGCCATTTTTATTTGATTATACCTAGAGAACCCATCCATGAAGGAGAACACCGAAGCTTGTGTTGTATTATCCACCAACACATCTTTGTGTGGTAGAGGAAAGTCATCTTTCGGACTTGCTTTGTTTAGATCCCTGTAATCCACACACATGCGTACTTTCCCGTCTTTCTTAGGAACTGGCACTATATTGGCGATCTACGGTGAATAGTCAACCACGGCAAGAAATCCTGCGTCAAACTGTTTGAGTACCTCTTCTCGGATTTTGTTATCCATGTCAGGACGAACTCTTCTACGCTTTTGTCGGACATGCGCACATCCTTCTTTGAGCGGTAATCTATGCACCACGATATCCGTATCCAACCCTGGCATGTCACGGTATGACCAAGCAAATATCTATGCGTACTCGTGGAGGAGCTTGATTAGTGTTGCTTTTACGTCCTCATTCAGCGTTGCCCCAATTTTGATTTCCTTGGGTTCTTTGTCTGTACCCAAGTTTATAATGTCAATGGCCTCTTAAGGAGGGAGCATGATTTTGGATTCCTTATCCATTAACCTTGAAAATTCTTCCGGAAGTTCATCGTCTTCCTCATCCCTTTCCTCGAACTAATTAGCGAGAGCCTCGAGTTTATATTGAGTTTCAGCAGTATTATTATCGGTAGTGTTAGAAGGTGATCTGCACATGTTTTATGTTTTGACTTTAGTATGCAGATATGGATGTGCCCTTTTTTTTGTGAAAAAGTTTATTTGTCATTTTGAAAAAAGAAATAAATGCAAGAAGAGACGATATTTTCAATACCAAAATGCAAACGACAATTTTATTAATAAACCTTTAAACTTTGAAAGTAAATGGGGCCCTTACAAACCAACTCTATGCTTCAGGCGAGACATGAGCGTTATTGTTTTTTTATTGAAAGGAAATAAAACACAAAAGCAAATTACTTTGAAATGAAAACTATCTCCGGTATCTCCAGGCTTGTCCAGTTTTGGAGCTACTCTCCTGATCTGACCCTTCGGATGAAGTTGGATGTTCCCTCCTTAGAGTCCATGTTAGATATCATGGCTATATGTTCATACCCGCCTGTCACGAAAGTCTGCATAATCGGGGGGAATCGTGGTTCCTCCTTCACAGCGCTTGTGATCTTCGACGGTTGATATCCTAACCCTAAGTGATCCTTCTTCTCCAGGATTTCTGGTACTTTTCCCCAGCCTTCCACATTCAAGTCTTGTAGGTCTCTCCACGATGTTACCACCCTTCGCATCTTCTCCACCGGTAGTGTGACAGCAGTTGCAATCTCTAGCACTTGGAATGCAGTTTCTAATGTCCTTTCCCCAACCTCGATGTATTTGTATGAATCCAGATTGCTGACAAATATATCCTCTTCTCCATTGATGGTTATTATGGAGTTTCCATCCACAAACTTTATCTTTTGATGGAGGGTGGATGTGACTGCCCCAGCTGCATGAATCCAAGGACGCCCCAGTAGACAAGTGTAAGTCGGTTCTATCTCCATTACTTGGAAGTTGATACAGAAGGTCTGAGGACCAACTACAACAGGAAGATATACTTCTCCAAACACCGGACTCTGCGATCCATCGAAAGCTTTGACCACTAGACGGCTTGGTCTAACCACAAGACCTTCTAAAGCTATCTTGTCGAGGGTAGCTTTTGGAATCACGTTTAGTGATGAACCAGTATTAATCAGAACCCTAGATAAATGAGCTTTCCCACATTGTATAGAGATGTGTAAGGCTTTGTTGTGCGCCTTTCCTTGTGGAGGTAACTCATGATCACTGAACCCCAGACACGCCCCAACAGTGAGATTAGCCACCGTCCCATCGAACTGATTTACAGTGATGTCTTTAGTTACATGGGCGGTGTTCAAAATTTTCATCAGCGCGTCGCGGTGTTTCTCGGAGTGCACCAATAATGATAGGAGTGATATTTTAGATGGTGTCTGTTGTAACTGATCACCACCCTATAATCGCTCTTCTTGATTAAAGCTATAAATTCCTCAGCATCCTTATCAGTGGCTTCTTTATCCTTGGGGATGGCCTCTACAGTTGGTCTCGTAGCAGCTTGATCACTAGCTTGCGCCAAGTTTTCATTAGGGTTTGGTTTTGCCTGTGCAGTTTTGAAGATGCGACCGCTACGAGTTATGCCCCCAGGTCTCACAATGCTTGACACAGCAGTATTAGCACCGGAATTGTATTCCCAGGGCACTGTGTCATACCCCAAAATTTGCCCATACTATTTCTCCTATTCAAATTCAAATCAAAACACAAAGCTTCAAGACACACTCTCCTATACAAAACTCTAAAACTAGGGTTTGGCTCATTCAAAGGAAAATCAGTGAATCAAAAGCTCCAAAATCATCAAAAATTTAAGTTTCTAAATCAGGGTTTTTAAACAAAAGTCAACCCAACCTTGACTAATCATATCTCTTTCATGCTTTATCAAAAGTTCCCCAACTAAAGCCTATTCTCAAGGAAATTTCATTCTCTACAACTTTGATGTCGGGCTCAAGGTCAAGAAATGTTTCTACCTAAGAGATATGAGCCAAAACATTACAGGTCCTTCTAGAAGCTCGCAAAAATCCGTTTTCTTCCAGGAGCCATATCCTCAAGATAAAATCTCCAAATGAAGAATATGTTCCAAAGGGGTTTATAGAGGACATCTTGGGATTTTCAAAAAGTCCTAGAACATCTCCATATGATAAATATTGAGGGAATTATGACTCGTTGAAGTTGATAAGAATTGAGAAAGTACGTAAAAGTCAATTTGAACAAATTTGACGTTTTTTTGACAAATGGGCCTAAGTTTTGGTTTTGAAAAATAATCATGAACTTATCCAAGGCCCATAATGCCATTCTCTATTTTCTATTATTTTTTATTTATTTTATTTTGAAATTTGTTCAATTAAATTCAAAATTTAATTAAGTAAATAATAAGAAATATAGAAGGTATACATGACTTTTATTTTCCAATCAAATCTAAGCATCCAGTTATCTTATTTCTGATTATGAATCGTTGCAAGAGATATTGGAGAGAGATATGGAAGATTGAACTCAATTTTGGAAAGATTTGCATACAAATATTCAATCAAATATTTCACCATAATTTCAAGAGATTTATGTGAAGATTATTAACCTAATTGTTATACTATATATACTGAGAAAGCACAGAAGAATAGGGGTCTTTTTTTTTCGGCAGCTTCAAAGCCTTGTTCTTAGAGCAAGAAACCGGGAATCCAAAAGCATTTGAAGTCAAAGATTCAAGCCATTATAAGCCAAACCGAGCATCCCAATCAATTCGGTGGAGCATTCGGAACGTGAACCAATCTTCCTCATCAACAAAAAACGCACAGCAACGCATCTCCATAGCCACGGTTTGCTTTCAAAAATTTTGGATCCGAATTCGCTCATATGCACGTCATAAATCACATTCGAATTTATATTTGCATTTAGAATTATGTTTGCAACCTTTCTGTGTAGTTTAATTGGGGTTTTGATGCAAGGATAACAATACACCATTGTTAGGGTTTTGAAAACTCCAATTGGGATCCCATGTTCTAAGCAAAATTGGGCCGAATTGACGGCACTATTGGAACCGGAACGTAAATTGCAATCGAACCATGACTTTCTATGGAATTTATCTTGCATATCATCGATTTTAAAAGTTGCAGGTGTGTTAGCTACAACTCTAATCGTGGCAAAACCGAAGCCAGTTCGTAGCCGTGTCTGGTTTTGTTTGAGGAAGAAGAAGGGGCTTCGCGCCCAGTTTCGTTTAAATTTGTTTGGAAATTTAACTGCTTATAAAATTGATTATGGTGACCACATCTGTAGCGAACGGATAGTGGCGCAGTGGTAGAGGGTAGCGTCCTAAGGTCTTCATATGCAAGGGCACGGGTTCGAACCCTGCCTCTTGCATCTTGTTTTGCTAAATTTCAAAACTCTTGTTTGTTGCAGATCCAGTACAATCAGTCAGCACGTGTACAGTATACACTCTCATGCGTCAGCCCTTGGATCTCCACGAATCCAAACCTGAAAGACATGGAGATGTTGGTCTATCATACACTCCCAGAGATGCGAAGCACAAGATTGCAAGCTGAGTTTTCTCCTCTAATTTTTATTTTTACATAATTGTTTTATTTTTACCTATTTTCTTTTTACCTTTTTATTTTGATTATTTATTTTTCCTTTTTCAATAACCTTTTTACATATTATTCAAATAAAACCCTTGAAAAAAACTTTCTTTTCTTTATAAAGTTATTTTAATTAAATTAAGTTTTAATAATGTTTTTTTTATGAGATTCAATAATTAAATTAATTTTGTTTAGTTATTTAATTAGTATAATATTTCTTTTAATTAATTAAAAAATAAATCTTGACATTTTAAAAAAATCCAAATTTTATTTTGATCGA
Source organism: Vicia villosa (assembly GCF_029867415.1). NCBI lineage: Eukaryota > Viridiplantae > Streptophyta > Magnoliopsida > Fabales > Fabaceae > Vicia > Vicia villosa. The sequence goes on along the minus strand of NC_081184.1, from coordinate 102,530,446 downwards.
TTTAATTAATTAGGTTAAAATCCAATAATTAATTGAATCTAATTTTACTTAATTTACGCCCGATTTAAGATTTGCGAGAATCAGCCCTACACTGAAAATATTCCTTTTTTCTATGCCTTTTCAGGGTTACTTTTCAAATACCGTCCGACTGCGCGCCACGTCACACAAAAGTTAAGTTCTATCCTTTCCTTATTTAAATTTTCTTTCACCTTTTATTTTTAAGGTTTGATCCCCGCTGACGATGAACTCCTCCTACACTTACTTCTTCTTCTATTGTCAATGTTTCAATGGTCAGAGTCAATGCTTCAGGCTACCTCCAATTATCAACCTTCAAAAACACGAAGCTAAGTTTCTTTTACCCTTTTTCTTTTATTATTATTTTCATTTTTAGGGTTAACCCTAATTGTCTCTGAACAAATAATACACTCACCCTTTTTTCTGTTTATTCTTTTCTTTTCAATTTTCAGGGTTTGTCGACCGCCAAAGCTACGAGTGTTGGTAACCCTAAACCCTAACCCTAATGTTTTCTCCTTTTATTATTACTTATATCAAACCCTATTAAGGGATCCGCTGGTTACAATTTCCCTCCCCCGTATTTGTTTGATTATATTATTTAAATTGCGTGGTTAGTAATCTAGGGAGTGCAACCTTTGAATTGAACATAGAATCACTAAATTTACAAGTTAATATATTTGAATATAATCACATGATTGGTGCACACACGCACGCTTTTGGGTAACCTCTCTGTTGCCTTGTTGCCTGTTGCCTTGTTGCCTTGTTGCCTTGTATTTTGTGCAGAATAGCCAGTCCCTCGAATACGAGGATATCTCAGCCATGTTGCCTCGATTAAAGGTCTGCCTTCGATACACTAACATGACCTCGACCCTCGAAAGTTGCCTACGGAAAAGGCTGAGGTATCTTCTGGTTGCCTATGAAAGGCTATTCTGAATCCTTCTCCTTAGACTACCTGCCTCTCTATGGCATGGGTCAGTCTTAGGGCGAATGATAACGCGATGACCCTCCAATCTCCAAACGAAAGGCTTCCTGCCCTCTTATGGCAAGGATAGACCCTTTCATTCTGAAAGGCTAAAAAGAGACCTATCATCTGAGTTTAAGGTGATTGCCCCTAATTGCCTTGCCCTGCTCTATTTTCTATATTCTTTCTCAAAATTCTTCAAAAACTGACTACGCTCATTTTACGAGCTAAAGTCCATTTTTTCCTCTTTCATCTACATTTTCTGAAAACGAGCAAGCAAAGCAATTAAGAGCCCATGGAAAACCATGGATGCAAAGGGTGCCTTACACCTTCCCTTTGCATAAATTACCCCCCGAACTTAGATTTCTTTAAAAGGTTTTTTTCTGTTTCTTTTAGCCTTTCTGAATTTGTTTGGATAAAATAAAAGTCGGTGGCGACTCATGCTTAACCGCGACATTTCGATCGATAAAAAGTCAGTTCACCGTATTACACACTGCTTTCATTTTTTCCAAAGGATATGGAGCTCTGTTCTAGTTGATCGGGATGACCCTAGTACGCTCTTGTTCGGGTATCCGTAGTGGTGGTTTAGAACACGGGATGATTAATGGTTTCCTTGCCCCTTGACTGGGTATCATCAATGGCTCATTCCTATCCACCATGGCTACATATTCCACCTCAGAGTGTTCCTCCATCTTAATTAACCCTTGATCCATGAGTCTTTGCAGAGTGTCTTTGAAAGCTTCGTTGTGTTCTAAGATGAACCCCTTTATAAGTAGATACCTCTTAAGTGCATCTATGGGGGAGCTTCTTTGTTGAACCAACTCTTGCTCGGTAACGACCTCGATTGCATTGACTGCCCCATCATGGTGGGGCATAGGATTTGTTTTCACATTAGGTTTGTCAAAGGCAATTGCCCCTGACTCTATTAGATCCTGAACCTTATGTCTGAAAGACCAACATTTTTACAATGTGTGTCTGGGAGAATTAGTGTGGTATTCATACCTTTCATTAGCGTTGAATTTGGGTGTAACCTTTCCTGGAGGAGGAGGTGCCAACGGTTTGATTTCTACCAATGACTCGCTTATCAAATACCTCAGTATCTCGCTTTTGGAAGTAGGCAAAGGATCTAATCTCCTTTGAGGACCTTGGAACCTGTTTTGCTGTGGTGGAAATGACATAGGAGGTCTAGATTCTTGATGCACTACTGCATTGGTCTCCCCTTCCTTCTTTTTCGCGAAGGTTGGGGTGGGCCTCTTTGAGTGATAAGAACCAGATGATGCCCCTTGAATCTTTCCATTTTTAATCCCATTTTCGATCCTTTCGCCAATAACCACTAGATTTGAGAATCCTGAGGATACGTTTCCGACCATTATATCGTAGTATGGTCCTTGCAAGGTGGCCATAAACATGTCTACCAGTTCTTTTTCCATCAAGGGAGGTTGGACTCGAGAAGCCATTTCCCTCCACCTTTGGGCATACTCCTTGAATGATTCTTCCTTTTTCTATGACAGATTTTATAATTGCATCCGGTTGGGTGCCATATCCAGGTTGTACTTATATTGCTTTAGGAATTCATTAGCAAGGTCATTCCAGCTTCAGATATAGGATTTCTCCAATTGCATGTACCAGTCAACAGATGCTCCGCTTAAGCTATCTTGGAAGAAGTGTATCATCAGCTTTTGATCATGGGCATAGGCAGCCATTTTTCGCACATACATGCGCAAGTGGTTCCTTGGACATGTGAGCCCTTTGTATTTCTCAAAGTTGGGCACCTTGAATTTGTGCGGGATAGTCAGATCTGGGACCAAACTCATTTCAAAGGTATCCACATCGAAGAAATCATACCCTTCTACATCCTTTAGCCTCTCCTCCAGTGCCTTGATTTGTCCGCTATCCTTAGAATCTTCCCCATAGTTAGGAGAGGTTAGCTTGTGTTGAGACGTCTGATTTGTGTCATCCATATCCCCATACTGTAAATCCAAGTAGTCATCATCCTTAGGAGGATTGTTGACAGGGATGCGAACTGTGCGGGATACCCCCTCCTTCTGTGTATTAGGGATAAATCCTTCCTGAGAAGCTTCCCATTCCTCATGGGTTCTAATGACTCTCTTAGAGGAGCGAGCATTCGCTTTGTGAGGATCACTACCTGGAATGTATCCCAACAGCGGGTTGTTATCATCTGGTATATCCTCAGAATGACCTTGAATTTCCTTAGCCTTCTCCTATTTATCCATGAGATCCTTCATAAAACTCAGCATTTGAGTCATCCCTCCCTTAATCTCCTCCATAGTACCTTTTAGCTGAGTCACTTCTTCGCGAAGGGCGGCTTGATTCTGCTCTAGTTGTTCCATTGCTTTCTTCTTTTGAGACCTTGTTTCGTATGGCGGTATGGTTGCAATGGCGTGACTGGAGATAAAGACAATTTTCCCTTTTTTAATGTTTTGCAAGAAATAAGAATGGTATGCATGTTATGAATGTTATGTTTATGCTATGTTCATGTCTTATCCACATTTATTATTTTAATGTTTATATTTAAATAATTCTTTTGGTGAATATTGTAGGAACAATGAGTAACGCAAAAGTAAACATACTTTATTAATTGAAAAACTTGCAAAGGAAATACCAATTCATTGTTGGATTACAAATAGAAATAGAAACTGAAAATTAAACACCCAAAAATAAATGCAACAAGGAAATAGTAAATGTCTAAGAACGCCTTTGAATATCCGCTTTGAACTTGTCCACCATATCTCTACAAAGCTCCATGAATTTCTTCACTACCTCAGGAAGAATAACGGGAGAAGACTCCGCTCTTTCCAAACTCTTCGGAATATCTTGGATTAAGTCGTTGTACAGGAAGACTAGCTTGTCAAAATTATCACGACATTTTTCATAATCCTTAAGCATCTTAGGAACCATGCTCACATGCTCACTCGCTGTAGAAACAATTGTGTATTGCCTTCTCCAATAATCCTTTTCATCCCTTGTCTCCTCAAATAGCTCTCTTTGCTTTATAAATACTTGCCTAAGTGCGGCCAAAGCTAAAAGTGCTCTATTGTGCTCATTGGTGCGCTGTAAAAGTGCTTCTTCCGTGGTTAGCCTCCTTGAGCGCTCTTCTTGTCCAGAATTGCGGGCTTCTTGAAGGTCATACTTAAGATCCCTTATTTCTACCTCTTGATCTTTGGTCCTATCAGTCAATTCAAAGACTACAGCTTCCAAATTTTTCTCGGACTCCTCTTTGTCAAGGGAAGCTTTTTCATAGTACCTTCTCCACTTCGCAATTTCCACACTTGCTTGCTCTAACCTTTCGTTATGTGCAATTAAATTGAAGTTAGCACTTAGGACACCTTCTGTTGCACGCTTTCTTTTACCCCTTTGTCTGTCATTTTCTTCCTTAATGGCTTGAAGCTCTTAGTTCTTCTCTTTAAGGTCGAAGCGTAGTTGGCTCTTTTCGTTGGTCAGTTGATGTACGTGAAGCTCTAATTCTTCTTTTTCCTTTCGGGACGCCTCCAGGGCAGCCCTGATCCATTCTATCTCTTCGATGGATAGAGGGACAGGAGTAGGAGAATCAGGCTTGTATGCGGGGTCCACAATGAAAGGAAGCAAAATCTTTCCAACCCTTTCTTGAACCATTTAGTGTAAGTTTCCTTAGCAATGACATTCTTCGGCCCAAAGTTCTTTGTTTGAACATGCTTCCAAGCTTGAATTACTTTCTTTAATGTTCTCGGATCACCTTTTCCGTTGTCATGCAAAATTAATTCTTCCACTTGTTGTTTGGAAGGCTCACAATCCATAGAATGACCCAATTGGCGCAATGCTAACACGGGGTTATAATTAATACAACCTAAAGTTCCCATTAAAGGCACATTGTTGAATTCTCCACATTTGTAAATGATCCTTTCGGAGTTCAATTTCCTTGCAAACCAGAAGATAGAATCCGCTTTGAGAGCCCTTAATTTCTGAGACCATTCATGCCTAGTCAAATCTTTGATCAAATAACTAGCTTTGTAAAGATGAGAAGTCAACCAAGAGTACAATAAATGAACGCAACAAAATAACATTCCCCTTTTCTTTTCGCATCGAGCATGGATGGCATAGTAAATATTAGCAAGAATAGTAGGAGTTGGATCCACATCTGAAACCCTAAAGGATGTAAAAACATGAATCGCAGCATGATCAACATACTCCACCTTTTTAGGCAATAAAATAACACCAAAAATTAAGAGAGCCAGAAAATGTCCACAAATGTCCCATTGTTTCTTTTGAGCATAAGACATAGCTTGAGATTCTAAATAGGATCTCCTAATCCCTTGTACATCACCATCAGTCTTGTAATTAGGTTCCAAATCCGCAGCGGGCACTTCTAAGGCTTTGGCCAAATCAGCAATCTCAACCTTCTTTCCAATACCTATATAAAATCCCTTTTTAGTTCTCGAAAACCCTAGCATAGTATCCATCTCTTCCATGGTAGGAGTCAACTGAAAATCCTGAAATGTAAAACACCTAAGCGGAGGATCATAGAACTGGACCAAAGCAGTGATAACTTCCTCTTGAACCTTAACCTTGAGCAAATCCATAATGTCACCATAACGACCCACAAACCTGTTCAAAGCATTCGACGACATTTTCTCCTTGATTATTCTTAGCTTCTTGATATCAGGCACTGAGACAGCAAAGTGGATGATAGGCTTCTTAGCACTCATTTTCCTGAATATTCACCCAAAGAATTATATTTTTACTATCCCTTTTTTTATATATACGTGTGGATAAGACATGATGAAGACATGCACATGATGAATGATGAATGCAACAATTATATGAAATAAAAAAATAAAACATATAATTAAACACATAAGCACATAAGCCCTAGATTCATAGGTTCGACGTAACGGCTTAGGGTGCCTACCCTTCCCATTGGTATGTTCTAGAAGGTCTCATGGGGTCGTTTGTAGAGTCCGGGACTTTTTGTCTCTTTGGATTTTAGAACAACTCATTTATCCATGAGGTTCGAGTTTTAGGGGTAGGTTCTCAGAGAGATCAGCTAAATACCAAGTCCTGCCCTCAACAAAGTCAAGCCTCGTATTAGACATTTCCGGATATCTAACCCACTCTGGGTGGAATTATCAATAAGACTCGTAGGCGATGCAAGTCCCCTCTGGTCTTAAGGATAATTCCCACGCTTAGGTTTAACAACAGTTTTATATATATATCCCAGCAATGCAATAAGATAAATATTCACATATACGCAATTAGGAAAACATTTATTCAAATTATTATAAATAATAAAGAAATCAAATAAAATAATGTAAGAAGGAAACCTAAACCTAAACCCCAAAACCCTAAAAAACCTTTAACCATAAAACCAAAACCATAACCCTAAAAGATTAGCCAAATACCCTAAACCAAATATAGGAGCATAATAATTTACCAAATGTGTTGTCCCCAGCAAAGTCGCCAGCTGTAGCAACCTGCCCTAAAAATATAGATTTTTAGAGTCGCCACCTATTCTACCAGGGCGAATAGGAAACCCTACGCAGTTAAGAGATTCGGGTAAGATTATCATAATCAGGTCAAGGGAAGGTGTTAGGAACCCTTAACCCTTTCCTAAGGTTAGCATTTAAGGTTTGTAGCTTAAGAGCATTGTGAGGTTTATGGCTAATAAAGATGATAGTGACATAAAAGCCAATTAGGGTTAACAGTAAGATTCGAACCTGATTGGGGTTTTGGGGAAGGGGGCTCACCTTGTTGCCAAGTGCCTACGTACCTCTTTATGGAGGATCAGAGTCAACGTAGTTCGGGGGGGTTGTACGCCTTAGAATTAATATGAGGTTGTGAAGGCATTTTGAGTTACCTTATCGAAGTGTTGAAAATCCGTAGTTTGAAGATGAAAATTGTTTTAAATGTAGCGTACAACCCTGATCTTAAATACGCACTATTAATCGCAATGATCAATAGGTTTGATCACCATAATTAATAGATTAGTAAATGATTGCTAACAATTCTAATCGATAGGTACGATTATCACTAATAGCAAATAAATGTATTTTAAAAATTAGTTAGTTTTAATTTTATCGTTGCTCCTCATAATCAATAGATTTGATTGCAAATAATAACAAATTGATAAAGGGAAATATACTAATCATCGTAACCAATAAGATGGTTAAAACCTTTTAGCAAAATAAGTGTATTTTTATTATTTTATTTCATTATTTTATTTCTCACCAACACGACTATTATATATAATCAGACCGAAGAGAAAATTAAGAACTCAATTAAACAATCAATTAAAATTAACAAAATAATTTAATTAGTTTTCTTTATTTTGCAGGGGGGTGTTTTGAGTAGGATAGCAATTCTGGGGTGTGTAAATAGTAAGGGCCAAGCCCATTGAGGTTTTGGATCCGTTGGGATCCTGTGTGACGAGGACGTATGGGGTGTGGTGTGCGTCTAATGGCATGTAAGGCCAGGATCCATCAGGTTGAATCTTAATGGCCTGCATGTTTTGATCTAGAGGGTGCATGGTAGAGGAGAGCCGCCGAATCATGTTCGGTATGCCTGCCAAGTGGCCATGGAAGGGCCACATGGCGTTCGTCCAAGAATTCAGAGTGATGATCACTCATCCCTCGCTCTCATCCCACTCCCATTTTTCACTTTCTTTCTCTCTCTAAACTCAAACTTTCTCTCACTCGTTCTCTCCTCACACTCAAACAAAAATCCAAAAAAACACCCTGGACCACCGTCGACCACCCCCCAAACCACCTTGACCCGTCGCCAAACCGAGATCTCCGGTTGAACTTCAACCGGGATCTTCAAACCTTCATCGTCACCCCTCACCCAGAAAACCCAGATTCACCAATTTCAAACCCTAACCCTTGGAACCCCCAACAACTTATACCCTAATTAGAACCCTAACCCTAAACCGGAAGAACCCTAACACAAATCCAGAAACCAAAATAGAAACAAGAACAAGCATGCAATCATGATCGAACCCTAAGCTAAGTTCAGATGTTAATTACCTTTATTCTTGAATTCAGGAACGTGTATGCTCCCTCGATCCCTCTCTATTCTCCTTTTCTTCTTCGTGATTGCAGGTGCGATGAAGGTGATTGAAGGTGTTTGCGGCGCCCTCAAGTTCTCTCCAGAAATTTTTGTCCTCCCCTCATCTAATTCGTCTTTTTCTTTTATAGCCTAGGGTTTAGATTTTCAGTTAGGAAAGATTAGTTTAGATTAGGTTTTGATTTGATTCAATTAGTTTAGGTTATTGTTAATTGTTGATTCGATTAAAGATTTGATTCAATGTAAGATTGTCTCTGATTAATGAAAAAAAATTATTTTATTTAAGTTATGATTTGATCTCATTTTCTGTTGTTTGAAGATTTGTTTTCGTTTTTTTTAGATTTGATTGTATTGATTAATAATATATTTGATTTCGTTTTGATTGAGATTTTGCTGGGATTTGATTGAAGTTCATGGGCTTGGGGCAAAACGCAGCTTTAGGGTTTGAAGGTTAGTGGCTGCGCTAGGGTTTCGTTGGGAAGATGGAGGATGAACAGGACCGGGTTGGGTCCTGGGTTTGACCCGGTCCACTACACCCTGATCCGTATGAAACCGGGCCCAACATGCTTGGTTACGTTGTTTTGGCCCGTTACACTGATTGATCCATTATCCTAATTAATTTAATAATTATTCTTAAATAATAAAACAGATATTAAACTAATAGAAAAAATGGTTAAAATCTAAAAATCAAACCAATTTTAATAATTCTAATAATACTTATTAACACCAATAATAATCCTAATTATCCTTAATAATCTAACCCATGACACTAATAATCCTAATATATTAAAAAGATTAATCTTAATGATGATAACAATAAAATTAATTAATTAATAAAAGATGATAATACTAATAATAAAATTGCAATGATAAACCAATAAAAGGTGCAAAAAGAAAATAAATAGTGAAAACCAATTTATAAAAAAAATGATAAAACCCTTATAATGAGATAATTGGGCCAACTGACTTTGGGCCCAAAATACCTGCTAATTGCACACCTAAATTTAATTAAAGGTTTCATAAGAGGTTGGGTTTAACAATAGATATGTTAAACCCCGTAACTCCTGATTTTTATACCCTTAATAAATTAATAGAAGTGAACCGTATAGGGTAAATTTTGGGGTATGACACTAGGAGACATACCCTTAAGCAGGCGCCTACTATGGGAAGGACACAAATACAAAGTCTAACCTAGGGCCCAAATGAGTCCTTCAAAGAGTACGCCCAGAAATAGTATGAATTGGCCGCTCGAGTTCAACCCCTGTTGATGGAAAGATAACTTGTTGATATGTTCATGGGCATCTTGCAAGGTCCATATTATAATCAAATGATGGGAAGCACTTCTATAGGTTTTTCTGAGTTAGCGATGGCAGGAGAAAGAACTGAAGTCGGTCTCAAGATAGGCAGAATCTAATTTGTAGGTTCTGCTAGTGTTGTGTATTCTCAGAAGGGTCGAGGAGGAAATCAACAAAAAGTGAATGTTGTGACCATACTAGTTGGTGCACCTCAACAACAACTTCAGCATCAACAATAGCTGAATACTCCTCGTAGAAATTATAACAATCAACAGAGACAGCCCAGATTGATAGGAGGTTTGACCCTATGTCTATGTCGTATGCTCAACTACTCTCACATTTTCTTAATATTAAATTGGTTAATCAGAGAACTATGCCTCTTCCTCCCGAGAGACTCCCTGCAAGCTATGATCCCAACGCCCGTTGCGAATTCCATTATGGTGGCGTAGGTTATGATATAGGAAATTGTTTGGCTCTGAAGTATAAGGTGCAAGATTTACTCGATGCGAAAGCTATTCAATTTACTCCTAACAGTGTGCCCAATGTTATCCAAAATCTGATGCCTACCCATGGAGGCCTTATTGTTAATTCCATTGAAATTGACAAAGTTTTGAATCTGATCATGGATGTGAATTTGGTAACAACTCTGTTTCCATTTGTTGAAGAGTATTTGATCAAAAATGATGTTTATCCAGATTGTTCTCCGGAATGTCTCAAGTGTAAAGCTATGCCAAATGGTTATGATGATCTGAAAGAAGGAATTTAGAATCTAAGAATAAGAAGGTTGAAGAGAAAGATATTGTTGTAATTTCCATTCCTTACACTCCAGCTCAAATCACAGCATCGGCTAGACCAACTCCACTGACTATTACTTTGCCTGGTCCTGTTCCCTACTCCAGTGAGAAAGCTATACCATGGCATTAAGGAGTTGATGTTTACTTCCATGGGGTGAAGAAAGAAGAGGGATCTTCTAAAGAGAAGACACTAGTGGATGACTGTTTGATTGTTTGATTGTTGACAATTTTGTTGGTATTGGAAGAATGACAAGCGGTAGAATTTTCTTGCCATATGATATGCAAGATGTTAGAACAAGATTTGTTCTTATCAATTATCTTAGTTTTGATGATAACAATAATATGAATTTTGCTTAAGATAATATGGTACTCTAATCCAATGCAATTTCCCTTTCAGGAAATATATATAAAGAGTACGCATAATTCAGCGCTCAGAAGTTGTGTCTCAAATGGTTCAGCATGCAACATCAGAACATGGTCTGGCAAGACATCAGAAGATGGTCGAAGCAGAATCAGAACATGGGTCTATGGAAGCATCAGAAGAACATGAGATCAGAAGCACTGAAGATCAGAAGATGGTATCACGCAACAGAAGCACTTCAAGATCAGAAGATCAGAAGATGCTATGCACCAAGCTGTTTTGACTCTGATGATATTTAAACGTCGTATTCACAAACATCAGATCAGAAGGAAGTACAGGTGGCAGACTACGCTGACTGACAAAAGGAACGTTAAAGCTACTAAAGGCAACGTCAGTAGACACAGCGTGAACAAGGCTCGAGGTAGTTGACAAAAGCGTATAACATTAAATGCGATGCTGTACGGAACACGCAAAGCATTAAATGCACTCAACGGTCATCTTCTCAACGCCTATAAATATGAAGTTCTGATGAGAAGCAAGGTTACCAATTTCTACCAATCCTTAACAACTCTGAACGAAAATAAACTTGCTGAAACGCTATTCAATCAAAGCTCAGAATCTTCATCAACTCACTACATTGCTGTTGTAATATCTTAGTGAGATTAAGCTTAAACGTTAAGAGAAATATCACAGTTGTGATTATCGCTTTTAAGAAGCATTTGTAAACTCTTAGAATTACATTAAGTTGTAAGGAACTAGAGTGATCGTGTAGATCAGAATACTCTAGGAAAGTCTTAGGAGTGAACTAAGCAGATTGTAACTAGAGTGATCGTGTTGATCAGTAGACTCTAGAAAAAGTCTTAGAGGGTATCTAAGCAGTGTTCCTGGAGTGATCAGTGTGTGATCAGAAGACTCTGGAAGACTTAGTTGCTGACTAAGTGGAAAACCATTGTAATCCGTGCGATTAGTGGATTAAATCCTCAGGTTGAGGTAAATCATCTCTGCGGGGGTGGACTGGAGTAGCTTCGTTAACAGCGAACCAGGATAAAAATAATTGTGCAATTTATTTTTATCGTCCAAGATTTAAAGTCACACTTATTCAATCCCCCCCCCCTTTCTAAGTGTTTTTCTATCCTTCAATTGGCATCAGAGCGCCGGTTCTAAGGTGCAAGCACTTAACCGTGTTTAGAAAAGATTCAGGAAGAGAAAAACGCTTCGGTAAAAGATGGTTGATGAAAGTGAAAAGTCTACACCTACACCTGCATCTACATCTGGCTCTGCTGAGCATTACAACGGTAACAATGGTTATACTAGACCGCCGGTATTTGATGGTGAAAACTTTGAATACTGGAAAGATAAACTAGAAAGTTACTTTCTGGGTCTAGATGGTGATCTATGGGATCTTCTGATGGATGGTTACAAACATCCAGTAAATGCCAGTGGCGCAAAGCTGTCAAGGCAAGAAATGAATGATGATCAAAAGAAGCTTTTCAGGAATCATCATAAATGCAGAACTGTTTTGCTGAATGCTATCTCTCATGCTGAGTATGAGAAGATATCTAACAGGGAAACGGCCTATGACATATATGAGTCCTTGAAAATGACTCATGAAGGAAATGCTCAAGTCAAGGAGACTAAAGCTCTAGCTTTAATCCAGAAGTATGAAGCCTTCAAGATGGAGGATGATGAAGACATTGAAAAGATGTTTTCAAGATTTCAAACTCTTACTGCTGGATTGAGAGTTCTTGACAAGGGATACACCAAGGCTGATCACGTAAAGAAGATCATCAGAAGCTTACCCAGAAGATGGGGTCCTATGGTGACTGCATTCAAGATTGCAAAGAATCTGAATGAAGTTTCTCTGGAAGAGCTGATCAGTGCCTTGAGAAGCCATGAGATTGAGCTGGATGCAAATGAGCCTCAAAAGAAAGGTAAGTCTATTGCATTAAAATCTAATATCAAGAAATGCACTAACGCTTTTCAGGCTAGAGAAGAAGATCCTGAAGAATCAGAATCTGAAGAAGAAGATGAACTGTCCCTGATCTCCAGAAGGCTAAATCAACTCTGGAAGACCAAGCAAAGGAAGTTCAGAGGCTTCAGAAGTTCAAGGAAATTTGAACGTGGAGAATCGTCTGATGAAAGAAGATTTGACAAGAAGAAGGTCATGTGCTATGAATGCAATGAGCCTGGACACTACAAGAATGAATGTCCAAATCTTCAGAAGGAAAGTCCCAAGAAAAAGTTTCATAAGAAGAAAGGTCTTATGGCAACCTGGGATGAGTCAGAAGATGATTCAGAAGATGAGCAGGCCAACTGTGCGCTGATGGCGACAGAAGATGACGGATCAGAATCTACATCAGAATCAGATTCTGAAGAGGTATTTTCTGAACTTACTAGAGATGAGTTAGTTTCCGGTCTAACTGAACTTCTGGAACTCAAGTCTCAGATTAGTCTCAAATACAAAAAGCTGAAAAAGCAATTTGAATTTGAAACAAAGAAGCTTGAGTTGGAGAATTCTGAATTAAAAGAAAAACTTTTAAAATTATCCAATAATGTTGGATCTCCTTCTGATTCAGAAAAATCCACTCCTAGTCTAAACCATATTCTGAAAGAATATGATTTAAGTTTCAGAAAGTTCTTATCTAGAAGTATTGGCAGAAGTCAGCTAGCTTCTATGATATATGCTGTGTCTGGAAATAAAAGAGTTGGCATTGGTTATGAGGGTGAAACCCCATACAAACTTGAACCTGTTGATGAAATGAAACTCACATACAAGCCATTGTATGATCAGTTCAAGTATGGCCACTCTCATGATATTAGGCACACTTCACATGCACAAAGTTTTCACATAACACACACCAAGAAGCATGTGACACAACCTAGGAAATATCATGAAACTCATATTAAAAATTATCATGCTGTTCCTCCTATTGCTTATAATGTCAAACCCAAGTTCAATCAGAACTTGAGAAAATCTAACAAGAAAGGACCCAAGAAAATGTGGGTACCTAAGGATAAGATTATTCCTATTGCAGATATCCTTGGCTGCAAGAAGGACAAAGCACAACATGTCATGGTACCTGGACTCTGGATGCTCGCGACACATGACAGGAAGAAGGTCTATGTTCCAAGACCTGGTGCTTAAGTCTGGAGGAGAAGTCAAGTTTGGAGGAGATCAGAAGGGCAAGATAATTGGCTCTGGAACTATAAAGTCTGGTAACTCTCCTTCCATCTCTAATGTACTTCTTGTAGAAGGATTAACACATAACCTCTTATCTATCAGTCAATTGAGTGACAATGGTTATGATATAATCTTTAATCAAGAGTCTTGCAAGGCTGTAAATCAGAAGGATGGCTCAATCCTATTTACAGGCAAGAGGAAGAACAACATTTATAAGACAGATCTGCAAGATCTTATGAGTCAGAAGGTGACTTGTCTTATGTCTGTTTCTGAAGAGCAGTGGGTCTGGCACAGAAGATTAGGTCATGCTAGTTTGAGAAAGATTTCTCAGATTAACAAACTAAATCTTGTCAGAGGACTCCCTAATCTGAAATTCAAATCAGATGCTCTTTGTGAAGCATGTCAGAAGGGCAAGTTCTCCAAACCTGCATTCAAGTCCAAGAATGTCGTTTCTACCTCAAGGCCATTAGAACTCTTGCACATTGATCTGTTTGGCCCAGTCAAAACAGCATCTGTCAGAGGGAAGAAATATGGATTAGTCATCGTAGATGATTATAGCCGCTGGACATGGGTAAAATTGTTGAAACACAAGGATGAGACTCATTCAGTGTTCTTTGATTTCTGCATTCAGATTCAATCTGAAAAAGAGTGTAAAATCATAAAGGTCAGAAGTGATCATGGTGGTGAATTTGAGAACAGATCCTTTGAAGAGTTCTTCAAAGAAAATGGTATTGCCCATGATTTCTCTTGTCCTAGAACTCCACAACAAAATGGGGTTGTAGAACGAAAGAATAGGACTCTGCAAGAAATGGCCAGAACCATGATCAATGAAACCAATATGGCTAAGCATTTCTGGGCAGAAGCAATAAACACTGCATGCTATATTCAGAATAGAATCTCTATCAGACCTATTCTAAATAAGACTCCCTATGAATTGTGGAAGAATAGAAAGCCCAACATTTCATATTTCCATCCTTTTGGATGTGTATGCTTTATTCTGAACACTAAAGATCATCTTGGTAAGTTTGATTCCAAAGCACAAAAATGTTTCCTTCTTGGATATTCTGAACGCTCAAAAGGCTACAGAGTATACAATACTGAAACATTGGTTGTAGAAGAATCAATCAATATCAGGTTTGATGATAAGCTTGGTTCTGAAAAACCAAAGCAGTTTGATAATTTTGCAGGTTATGATATTGACATATCAGAAGTTGTTGAGCCAAGAAGCAACGCATCAGAAGCAGAGCTTCTCAGAAACAAAGAATCGGAAGATCAAGTATCAGCTTCTCTGGAGAATCTAAGCATATCTGAAGAACCATCTGTCAGAAGATCATCTAGACTCATCTCTGGTCATTCAGAAGATGTCATTCTTGGAAAGAAGGATGATCCAATCAGAACAAGAGCATTCCTTAAGAACAGTGCAGACTGTCAATTAGGTCTTGTATCTTTGATCGAGCCAACTTCTGTTGATCATGCTCTAGAAGATCCAGACTGGATAATTGCTATGCAAGAAGAACTGAATCAGTTTACAAGGAATGATGTTTGGGATCTTGTTCCTAGACCAGATGGATTCAATATAATTGGTACAAAATGGGTCTTCAGAAACAAGCTCAGTGAGAAAGGTGAAGTGGTAAGAAACAAAGCCAGACTGGTGGCTCAGGGTTATAGTCAGCAAGAAGGGATTGATTATACAGAAACCTTTGCACCAGTGGCCAGGTTAGAATCTATTCGTTTATTAATTTCTTTTGCCACTCAACATAACATCACTCTCTATCAGATAGATGTTAAGAGTGCCTTCTTAAATGGTTATATAGATGAAGAAGTTTATGTCCATCAACCTCCTGGTTTTGAAGACTCTATGTCTCCGAATCATGTGTTTAAACTAAAGAAATCATTATATGGATTGAAGCAAGCTCCCAGAGCTTGGTATGAACGCTTAAGTTCTTTCCTTCTAGATAATGGTTTCACTAGAGGAAAAGTGGACACTACTCTCTTTTGTAAAACCTTTGAAAAGGATTTTTTAATCTGTCAAATATATGTAGATGATATTATTTTTGGAACATCTAATGCTACACTTGGAAAGGAGTTTGCTAAGTCTATGCAGGCTGAGTTTGAAATGAGCATGATGGGAGAACTCAAGTACTTCCTTGGAATACAAATAAATCAAACATCAGAAGGAACGTATGTTCACCAAACCAAGTATGTGAAGGAACTTCTGAAGAAGTTTAATCTTCTAGACTGCAAAGAAGCCAAAACTCCTATGCATCCAACATGCATCCTAGGTAAGGATGAGGTAAGTAAGAAGGTAGATCAGAAGTTATACAGAGGTATGATTGGATCTCTTCTATATTTGACTGCTTCTAGACCTGACATTCTGTTCAGTGTTTGTTTGTGTGCTAGATTCCAATCAGATCCTAGAGAATCTCATTTAACTGCTGTTAAGAGAATTCTAAGGTATCTGAAAGGTACTACTAATGTTGGCTTAGTTTACAGAAAATCTAAAGAATACAACTTAGTAGGATTCTGCGATGCTGATTATGCTGGAGACAGAATTGAAAGAAAAAGTACTTCAGGAAGTTGCCAATTTCTTGGAAGTCATTTGATCTCCTGGTACAGCAAGAAGCAAGCAACTATTGCTCTATCAACAACAGAAGCAGAATATGTCGCTGCTGCTGGCTGTAGTACACAGATGCTCTGGATGAAAAGTCAGTTAGAAGATTATCAGATATTTGAGAGTAACATTCCTATATTCTGTGATAATACTTCTGCTATATGTTTATCTAAGAATCCTATTCTTCATTCAAAAGCTAAACATATTGAGATAAAACATCATTTCATAAGGGACTATGTTCAGAAGGGTGTTATATCTTTAAACTTTGTTGATACAGACCATCAATGGGCTGATATCTTTACAAAACCCCTGGCTGAAGATAGGTTTAAGTTCATTCTGAAGAACATCAGTATGGATTTATGCCCAGAATGAGAAGATGAGAAGTTCTCATGTATGAGTATCTTCTGAAATGAATGTGGAACATTTCTTTTAATCAGAAGTTCTGATTGAATTCTTTTAGAAATTATGATTCGGTTATCACTAACGTTTCATTGTCTAAGTTGATTCAGAACCTCTTTTAAAGCAAAACAGCTGTTACGTTTTATCTCGGGATGGTAAACCTGTCGTTACTATTCATGGATAAGCGCGCGTGCAGTTGAAGGGACGCCGACCATAGGTAACTGTGCTAGTCACCTCATTTGTCTTTATTATCTCTCCTCACGTCACGTAACATTAAATGCTAGTCATCATTCGTTTCATTTTATTTCCTTTTAAATACTCTTCAAAATGGTTTTTGGTTTCCTATCTCTCTGTTTTTCCTTTTAAAGTTTTTTTCTTCTCTCTCTCTCTCTCTCGTTTTTCATTTCTTCTCTCAAAACCTAGCGTTAACCCTAAGCCTGTTGAAGCTCCATGACTCAAAGGCGACAGATCTCTGTGCATCTCGGGATGGCTCTTCTAATACCGCTCAAGTCAGACTCTTCTTTGATGTTGTTATCAACTTTCATCCAAAGACAGAAGACTTTCTTGAGTTTTAGGAAGATATGCTCAACTTCTATGTTGAGTTTCTTGACCGAATGTTGTATTTTTTAATTTTTGTAGTAATTTCCTCTTTGGAAATTCTACTTTGTATTTGCTAGGAATGTTTCTCATCTTGTTAAACATAGGAACCTTTTGTAATATCTTTTGATTATCAATGAAAAGTTTCTTTGTGTTTTACATTCCAGTAAATGTTTTCTTTTGTCGTTTTTTGCATCTGAATCTTTTTAAATATTCTTTTTGATGTTATGACAAAAAGGGGGAGAAGATAAATGATAAATGATTTGATTTAATCTATCAGTTGCTGGGTAAAGAGGCTCCCACACATTCTCTAACAAGAACTGCAAGTTCTATATGGTTTAAGTGTTTTGCAGGTACAGAGAAGTGAAGTGAATCTTCAGAAGCAAACACTAGAAGCAAAACCATAAGAAGCGTTATTCTGTAAAAGGAATAAGCTCTTGGAAACTGAAGCAAGCTGAGTGCTGTCAAGCTTCAGAGATCAGAAGCAAGAAAGAAGAATGAATCAGAAGCACTGATAATAGAATTTGAATATCATTGTCTATCATTGTTCTGACAAAATTCTATTTGCTCTGATACATATAATGTTATGGCTCTGATACATTATTTGCTCTGATACATTATTTCAGCCTATATGGCTCTGATACATATAATGTGTTCAAACATACATTTTATGTTCTAACTCGTTCATGCTGACTTTTGTCGTTTAGTTTTTGTTCTGTAACATTTCAGGATGTAGAGATGCTCTGATGATGCTCTGGTACATTCAACAATGTTCTGATACAAATCTAGCATGAAGTGATGTTGGTAGACATTCAAAGTTCTGAAGCTATCCGAGGGAAGCAGAAATCAGAAGATGTGAATGTTCTAAAAGATCCAGAAAACTCAAGTTCTGAAGCTGTCCTGAATGGAAGCAGAAATCAGAAGCTGTGAATGTTCTGAAGATCAAAGAAATTCAAGTTCTGAAGCTGTCCTGAATGGAAGCAGAAGTCAGAAGCTGTGAATGTTCTGAAGATCAAAGAAATTCAAGTTCTGAAGCTGTCCAATGGAAGCAGAAGTTAGAAGCTATGAATTCTCTGAAGGCAGAAGCTTATATGATCGTCTCTACCGAAATAATCAGGGAAGTCTTTTATCAAAGTTCTTCGAGTATTTATTTCAGGGGGAGATTATTTATCTCAGGGGGAGATTGTTAATCTCAGGGGGAGACATATTCATATGCTTATGCTATAGCTGTGTAATTTGTCTTTTGCCGTCTACTCTTTCTGATCGCAAATTCATATCATTTATATATGTTTTTGTCATCATCAAAAAGGGGGAGATTGTTAGAACAAGATTTGTTCTTATCAATTATCTTAGTTTTGATGATAACAATAATATGAATTTTGCTTAAGATAATATGGTACTCTAATCCAATGCAATTTCCCTTTCAGGAAATATATATAAAGAGTACGCATAATTCAGCGCTCAGAAGTTGTGTCTCAAATGGTTCAGCATGCAACATCAGAACATGGTCTGGCAAGACATCAGAAGATGGTCGAAGCAGAATCAGAACATGGGTCTATGGAAGCATCAGAAGAACATGAGATCAGAAGCACTGAAGATCAGAAGATGGTATCACGCAACAGAAGCACTTCAAGATCAGAAGATCAGAAGATGCTATGCACCAAGCTGTTTTGACTCTGATGATATTCAAACGTCGTATTCACAAACATCAGATCAGAAGGAAGTACAGGTGGCAGACTACGCTGACTGACAAAAGGAACGTTAAAGCTACTAAAGGCAACGTCAGTAGACACAGCGTGAACAAGGCTCGAGGTAGTTGACAAAAGCGTATAACATTAAATGCGATGCTGTACGGAACACGCAAAGCATTAAATGCACTCAACGGTCATCTTCTCAACGCCTATAAATATGAAGTTCTGATGAGAAGCAAGGTTACCAATTTCTACCAATCCTTAACAACTCTGAACGAAAATAAACTTGCTGAAACGCTATTCAATCAAAGCTCAGAATCTTCATCAACTCACTACATTGCTGTTGTAATATCTTAGTGAGATTAAGCTTAAACGTTAAGAGAAATATCACAGTTGTGATTATCGCTTTTAAGAAGCATTTGTAAACTCTTAGAATTACATTAAGTTGTAAGGAACTAGAGTGATCGTGTAGATCAGAATACTCTAGGAAAGTCTTAGGAGTGAACTAAGCAGATTGTAACTAGAGTGATCGTGTTGATCAGTAGACTCTAGAAAAAGTCTTAGAGGGTATCTAAGCAGTGTTCCTGGAGTGATCAGTGTGTGATCAGAAGACTCTGGAAGACTTAGTTGCTGACTAAGTGGAAAACCATTGTAATCCGTGCGATTAGTGGATTAAATCCTCAGGTTGAGGTAAATCATCTCTGCGGGGGTGGACTGGAGTAGCTTCGTTAACAGCGAACCAGGATAAAAATAATTGTGCAATTTATTTTTATCGTCCAAGATTTAAAGTCACACTTATTCAATCCCCCCCCCCTTTCTAAGTGTTTTTCTATCCTTCACAAGATAGTGTTGATGCCTTATTTGAAAGTTAAAGGAAATCGAGTGATAGTAGAGAACCAAGAACCTGTACAGATTGGTGTGTCTAAGCATTACGTTATGCCTGAGACTTGTTCATCTTCCAAAGAGGAGGAAGAGTTATTGAGGTTAATCATAAAGATTCTGTCAAATGCAAGAAAACGTCATTAAACAACTTCCGAATTCCTTCTTTTAGATCATCACAACCATTTGGCATAGCTTTACACTTGAGACAATCTGGAGAACAACTGGGATAAACATCTTTCTTGATCAAGTACGGTTTAACAAACATCAATGGAGTTGTTACCAAATTCACATCCATGATCAGATTCAAAACTTCGGTAATTTCAATGGCATTAACAGTAAGGCCTCCATCGGTAGGCATCTGACTCTGGATAGCATTGGGCGCACTATTAAGTGTAAACTCAATAGCTTTCGCATCGAGCAAATCTTGCACTTTATACTTCAAAGCCAAATAATTTTCTCTATCATGACTTACGCCATCAGAATGGAATTTGCAACAGGCCTTTGGATCATAGCTTGCAAGGAGCCTCTCGGAAGGAGGAGTCATAGTTCTCAGATTAACCAATTTAAGATCAAACAAATGTAGGAATAGTTGAGCATACGACATAGGCACAGGGTCAAACCTCCTCTTAGTTTGGGCTGTCTCTCTTGAATGTTATAATTTCTACGAGGAGCATTCTCATGTTTTTGAGGTGCACCAAGTGGTATGTTCAAAGCATTCACTTGTTGTTGACTTCCTGCTCGACCCCTCTAAAAATACACAGCACTAGATTCTCCTTTTTTTCTTCTTAGGGTATCCACTAAACGACTTCTTACCACTTCCACTTGAAGAACTACCAGAACCTGTAGACTGGATTCTGCCCTTCTTGATACCGACTTCAATTCTTTCTCCTGCCATCACTAACTCGAATAAACCTACAGAAGTGCTTCCCACCATTAGATCATAATATAGACCTTGCAAGATGTGTAACACCCAGGAATTTATTTAAATGTTTAAATAAATTATCCAAGGATTTAATATGGAAATTCGATCAAAGTTGGATTTATTAGTGAAATTATAAGACGAGGAATTGGATTAATATATTATATATGTGTGTGGGAGCGATTAAATTATTTAGTCGAATTTTTAGTCGGAAGAAGATATTACCAGAAATAATATTAGTTTATTAAGAACATTATTTTAGTTGGTGGGTTTAAGTTATAGTTGAGAATAGCACTATTAGGGATAGCATTAGCAGGCCCATTTAGTTATTAGTAAACATATTATTATTATGTTTAGGTTATGTGATACATTAGAAAGCTAGAAGCCAAAACCAAAACAAACCGTATGTAGTACTGAGAAAGCAAAGGAATAAGGGTTAGAGGCTCCAAGTGGAAGAGAGTTCAATTGGGAGAAGTTACTGTCAAAACAGTTCCAGAGTTCGACAGACCGGAGAATCAATTAAGGTAAAGGGTGGGTTCAAATTCTATACTCGGGTGCATGATGGGTAGTATGTAGGATTTTGGGGTTTATAATTCTGCTTTGTGTGGCAAAAATTGTGATCGATCCTATTAATTAACTAGTTTCTGTGGATGATGTTGTTGTGTTGGAATTGTTCTATGTTGTGAAGGATAGAAAAACACTTAGAAAGGGGGGGGGGGGTTTGAATAAGTGTAGTCTAAAAACTTGGACGATAAAAATAAATTGCACAGTTATTTTTATCCTGGTTCGTTGTTAACTAAACTACTCCAGTCCACCCCCACGGAGTGATTTACCTCACCTGAGGATTTAATCCACTAATCGTAACAGATTACAATGGTTTTCCACTTAGCCCACGACTAAGTCTTCTAGAGTATCCTGATCACAACCTGATCACTCTAGGAACAAATGCTTAGACACAAGCTAAGACTTTCTTATAGTATCCTGACCACCACGTGATCACTCTAATTACAACTGCTTAGACACAAGCTAAGACTTCCTAGAGTATCCTGATCAACACTTGATCACTCTAGTTACTTACAAATTAATGTAATCAATTCTAAGAGTATTACAAATGCTTCTGAAAAGCTATAATCACAACAGTGATATTTCTCTTAACGTTTAAGCTTAATCTCACTAAAATATTACAACAGCAATGTAGTGAGCTTTGATGAAGATGAAGTTTCTGAGCTTTGATTTGAACAGCGTTTCAGCAAGTTAATATTCACAGAAATCGTCAAGAATTGGTTAACCTTGCTTCTCATCAGAACTTCATATTTATAGGCACTTGAGAAGATGACCGTTGGGAGCATTTAATGCTTTGCGTATTCCGTACAACATTGCATTTAATGTTTCACGCTTTTGTCAACTACCTCGAGCCTTGTTCACGCTGTGTCTACTGACGTTGCCTTTAATAGCTTCCAACGTTCCTTTTGTCAGTCAGCGTAGCCTGCCACCTGTACTTTCTTCAGATTTGATGTTTGTGTATACAACGTTTGAATATCATCAGAGTCAAACAGCTTGGTGCATAGCATCTTCTTGTCTTCTGACCTTGAAGTGCTTTTGAGCGTGATACCATGAGAACTTCAGTGCTTCTGCTTCTGAACTCAAGTTCTTCTGATGCTTCCATAGACCCATGTTCTGATTCTGCTTTGACCATCTTCTGATGTCTTGCCAGACCATGTTCTGATGTTGCATGTTGAACCTTCTGAGACAAAGCTTCTGAGCGCTGATTTGTGCATACTCTTTATATATTTCCTGAAAGGGAAATTGCAATGTATTAGAGTACCACATTGTCTCACACAAAATTCATATCCTTGTTATCATCAAAACTAAGAATATTGATCAGAACAAATCTTGTTCTAACAATCTCCCCCTTTTTGATGATGACAAAAACATATATAAATGATATGAATTTGCGATCAGAAAGAGCAGACGGCTAAAGACAATTTACACAGCTATAGCATAAGCATGTGAATATGTCTCCCCCTGAGATTAACAATCTCCCCCTGAGATGAATAATCTCCCCCTGAAATTAATACTAGAAGAATTTTATAAATAAAAGACTTCCCTGATTATTTGGGTGAGACGTTCACAGTGCTTGATCTTCAGAACATTCATGACTTCTGATTTCTGCTTCCATAGGACAGCTTCAGAACATTGAATTTCTTTAGATCCTCAGAACATTCACAGCTTCTGATTCCTGCTTCCATCGGACAGCTTCAGAACTTGAATTTCTTTGATCTTCAGAACATTCACAGCTTCTGACTTCTGCTTCCATCGGACAGCTTCAGAACTTGAATTTCTTTAGATCTTCAGAACATCCACAGCTTCTGATTCTTGCTTCCATTTGGACTGCTTCAGAGCTTGAATTTCTTCTTTCATCACTTCATGCTAGATTGTATCAGAACATTGTTGAATGTACTAGAGCATCATCAGAGCATCTCTACATCCTGAAATGTTACAGAACAAAACTAAACGACAAAAGTCAGCATGAATGAGTCAGAACATAGAATATGTTTCAGAACACATAATATGTATCAGAGCCATATAGAATGTATCAGAACAAATAGACATAATGTTTCAGATCATATTCTATCATCAGAATATCTGAACATTCTTCCTTCTTGCTTCTGATTCTGAAGCTTCATAGCACTCAGCTTGCTTCAAGAATCCAAGAGCTTGATTCATCTTGTTGCTTCTTATGTTGATCTTTAAAGAGAATCTTCAATTCCTGCAACAACACAACTTAAAGCATAGAACTTTGCAAGTTCTGTTAGTAATGTGGGGTCTTTTACCCGGTAACTGATAATATTAATCAGATCATTTATCATATATTTTCTCCCCCTTTTTGTCATAACATCAAAAAGAATATAAAAGATTCAGATGTAGAAAACGACAAAGGAAAGAAACAGAATCAAACTTTTCATTGATTAAGCAAACAGAATTACAAAAGATGTATGCAGAATAACAGATGCAATCAAACAAAGAAAACTACAAGGACTGAAGACTAAGACCCTAGCTTAGACAAAATTTGCGCCAGAATATCATGAACCCCGTCAATGCTCTCAGTTTGCCTTGCCATGAAGGAGCGAAACTCAGCGTTGACTGCTTCTTGCGCGTCCAAACGAGAAGCCAGCATAGCTTGATTCTAATGCAGAGCTTCCAAGGTCTCCATCAGAGCTGAGGGTACACCAGAAGAAGAAGCACCATAATTTCTGCCAACAGGGACAGCAATCTCAGCAGGACGATCTTCTGGGAGGTCTTCAGCTTCTGTACCTTCCATCTCAACATCTGAGTCTGACTCAGGACCAGCCTCAGCATATTCTGGTTCAGGCAACTCAGAAGCTCCAACTTCCAACGCCTGAAGAATAGCTGCTAGGTTTGTTGGAGGAGTAGGACCAGCAACTTCAGCAGGATAAACCACTTCTGGAAAGACCATGTGAGGAGCACTTTCAGAAGGGTTCATTCTGAACCACTCAAACAACCATTGAAAATCTCCAGTCAGCACAAGATATCTTGGTCTCCATACCACGATGTCTCTGCAGGGATTTTCTTCTACCATCTCATCTGCAGGTATCCTCTCTTCAAGAACTCTTCTGTTCCTGATGAGATGGTGATAGCTGCTTTCACCAACTTCCAAGAGAATACCACGAGCCCCAGGTGCTTCAGTCATGATCATTCTCTGGACATCCGTAGCCCTAACCAGAAAATCCAAGCGAAAGGCTTCCCAGAGGTTGCAGGTAGCATACTCATCCAGATGATTAAGGTGAGCAGCACCCAGAATCTCCAACCAGCTATTTACATCTGAGTGTAAAAGCTCTAGAAAAGAATGAGTGGTAGGTGTAGGAGGGTTGACAGTGAATCTGGAGTCAGGAAACACAAGACTGTAGGGGTTAGGTGTTCTGGTGGGAAAAGGGTGTGAGAGAGATGAGGAGATATCTGTGGGATGGGTTGCAGGAGAAAGGATATCAGATGGTGAAGATGGTGGTTCCAAAGAAGTGAAAGAAGAGGAAGAGGTGGTGGAAGTCTGTGAAGAGGGAGGTGATTAAGGGATACCATCATGGGGTTGATACACACGTCTAGAGTAGTTTCCAGACATCATAGCTTCAAAGGGATTCACCTTGAGAGGGTCATAGGTGATCCTTACTCTTTTTGGTTTGTTTTCTGGTTCATCAGTTGCCTTTCTCTTTTGTTTACGATCAGTTTCTTGATTTGCAGAACTTGACGAGGGATTCATGATGAAGTTGCAGATAGTGAAAACTGCTAGGGTTTGTGATATGAATGCAAAGAGAGAGATAGCGAAAAGGAAACTGAATGCAAGAGAGAGAAATATAAGAGGGAAAAGAAACGTTTGAAGAGTATTAAAATAAAAAGAAATAAAAGGAAATGATGGATAGCATTTAATGTTACAAGACGTGAGGAGAGATAATAATGACAAGAGAAGTGATTAGCGCAGTTACCTAAGTAGGCGTCCCCTCAACTGCACGCACGCTTGTCCAGAAATAGTGAACACATGTTTACCATCTGGATAGCCAGTTACAGCTGTTTTACTTTTAAAGAGATTCTGAGTCAACTTAGACAATGAAACTTTAGTAATAACAGAATCACTACTTCTAATTTATTACAATCAGAACTTCTTATAAAAGACTAATCCAATCTCATTTCAGAAGATACTCATACATAAGATCTTCTCATCTTCTCATTCTGGGCATAAATCCATATTGATATTCTTCAGAATGAACTTAAACCTATCTTCAGCAAGGGGTTTTGTAAAGATATCAGCCCATTGATGGTCTATATCCACAAAGTTTAAAGATATAACACCCTTTTGAACATAGTCTCTTATGAAATGATGTTTAATCTCAATATGTTTAGCTTTTGAATGCAAGATAGGATTCTTAGATAAACATCAGAAGTATTATCACAGAAAATAGGAATGTTACTCTCATATATCTGATAATCTTCTAGCTGACTTCTCATCCAGAGCATTTGTGTGCTACAACCAGCAGCAGCAACATATTCTGCTTCTGTTGTTGAGAGGGCAATTGTAGCTTGCTTCTTGCTGTACCATGAGATCAGATGACTTCCAAGAAATTGACAACTTCCAGAAGTGCTCTTCCTTTGAATTCTATCTCCAGCATAGTCAGCATCACAGAATCCTACTAAGTTGTAATCTTTGGATCTTCTATAAACTAAACCAACATTAGTAGTACCTTTCAGATACCTCAGAATTCTCTTAACCGCAGTTAAATGAGATTCTCTCGGATCTGAATGGAATCTAGCACACAAACAAACACTGAACAGAATGTCAGGTCTAGAAGCAGTTAGGTATAGAAGAGATACAATCATACCTCTGTACAACTTCTGATCCCTTCTTACTTACCTCGTCCTTACCTAGGACACATGTTGGATGCATAGGAGTTTTGGCTTCTTTACTTTCAGAAAGATTAAACTTCTTCAGAAGTTCTTTCACATACTTTGTTTGATGAACATAGGTTCCATCAGAAGTTTGGTTGATTTCAATCCCTAGGAAATACTTGAGTTCTCCCATCATGCTCATTTCAAATTCAGCCTGCATAGACTCAGCAAACTCCTTTCCAAGTGTAGCATTAGATGTTCCAAAGATAATATCATCAACATATATTTGACAAATTAAAATATCCTTTTTAAATGTTTTACAGAAGAGAGTA
Source organism: Vicia villosa (assembly GCF_029867415.1). Classification (NCBI taxonomy): domain Eukaryota; kingdom Viridiplantae; phylum Streptophyta; class Magnoliopsida; order Fabales; family Fabaceae; genus Vicia; species Vicia villosa. The sequence continues at coordinate 102,503,955 of NC_081184.1, read as the reverse complement.
GTGTCCACTTTTCCTCTAGTGAAACCATTTTCCAGAAGGAAAGAACTCAAACGTTCATACCAAGCTCTAGGAGCTTGTTTCAATCCGTATAATGATTTCTTTAATTTAAAAACATGATTTGGAGACATGGAGTCTTCAAAACCAGGAGGTTGATGGACATAAACTTCTTCATCTATGTAACCATTTAAGAAGGCACTCTTAACATCCATCTGATAAAGAGTGATGTTATGTTGAGTGGCAAAAGAAATTAATAGACGAATAGATTCTAACCTGGCCACTGGTGCAAAGGTTTCTGTGTAGTCAATCCCTTCTTGCTGACTATAACCTTGAGCAACCAGTCTGGCTTTGTTTCTTACCACTTCTCCCTTCTCGCTTAGCTTGTTTCTGAATACCCACTTAGTGCCGATGATGTTAAATACTTTTGGTCTAGGAACCAAGTCCCAAACATCATTCCTTGTAAAGTGATTTAACTCTTCTTGCATGGCAATTATCCAGTTTGTATCTTCTAGAGCTTGATCAACAGAAGTTGACTCGATCAGAGAAACCAGACCTAATTGACATTCTGCATTGTTCTTAAGGAATGCCCTTGTTCTGATGGGATCGTCTTTCTTCCCAAGAATCACATCTTCTGAATGAGCTGAAGCAAGTCTAGGTGATCTTCTGACTGTTGGCTCTTCAGAAATCCTGAGATTCTCTAAGGATGCAGCAACTTGATCTTCTGATCCATTGCTTCTGAGACTGCCAGCTTCTACAGCTTTGCTTCTTGGTTCTACTGCTTCTGATATATCAATATCAAAATCTGCAAAATTCTCAAACTGCTTTGGTTTTTCAAGACCAAGCTTATCATCAAACCTGATATTGATTGATTCTTCTACAACCAATGTTTCAGTATTGTATACTCTGTAGCCTTTAGAGCATTCAGAATATCCAAGAAGGAAACACTTTTGTGCTTTAGAATCAAACTTACCAAGATGATCTTTAGTATTCAGAATAAAACATACACATCCAAAAGGATGGAAATATGAAATGTTGGGCTTTCTGTTCTTCCACAATTCATAAGAAGTCTTATTTAGAATAGGTCTGATAGAGATTCTATTCTGAATATAACATGCAGTGTTTATTGCTTCTGCCCAGAAATGCTTAGCCATATTGGTTTCATTGATCATGGTTCTGGCCATTTCTTGTAGAGTCCTATTCTTTCGCTCTACAACTCCATTTTGCTGTGGAGTTCTAGGACAAGAGAAATCATGGGCAATACCATTTTCTTTGAAGAACTCCTCAAAGAATTTGTTCTCAAATTCACCACCATGATCACTTCTGACCTTTATGATCTTGCACTCCTTCTCAGATTGGATCTGAGTGCATAATTCAAAGAACACTGAATGAGACTCATCCTTGTGTTTCAAGAACTTTACCCATGTCCAGCGGCTATAATCATCTACGATGACTAATCCATATTTCTTCCCTCTGACAGATGCTGTTTTGACTGGGCCAAACAGATCAATGTGCAAGAGTTCTAACGGCCTTGAGGAAGAGACAACATTCTTAGACTTGAATGCAGGTCTGGAGAACTTGCCCTTCTGACATGCTTCACAAAGAGCATCTGATTTGTATTTCAGATTTGGGAGTCCTCTGACCAGATTTAGTTTGTTAATCTGAGAAATCTTTCTCAAACTAGCATGCCCTAATCTTCTGTGCCAGACCCATTGCTCCTCAGAAACAGACATAAGACAAGTCACCTTCTGCTTCTCAAGATCAGAAAGATCAATCTTATAAATGTTGTTCTTTCTCTTGCCTGTAAATAGGATTGAGCCATCCTTCTGACTTACAGCCTTGCAAGACTTTTGATTGAAGATTATATCATAACCATTGTCACTTAATTGACTTATGGACAATAAGTTATGCGTTAATCCTTCTACAAGAAGTACATTAGTTATGGAAGGAGAGTTACCAAGACTTATGGTTCCAGAGCCAATGATTTTGCCCTTCTGATCTCCTCCAAACTTGACTTCTCCACCTGGTTTAAGCACCAGGTCTTGGAATGTAGACCTTCTTCCCGTCATGTGTCGCGAGCACCCAGAGTCCAGGTACCATGACATTTTGCTTTTTGTCCTCTTTGCCGCCAAGGATATCTGCAACAGAAATTATCTTCTCCTTAGGTACCCACAATTTCTTGGGTCCTTTCTTGTTAGTTCTCCTCAAGTTCTGATTGAACTTGGGTTTAGCAAAATATTTAACAGGAGGAACAGCATGATATTCTTTAGGTTTGTCAGCATGATATTTCTTAGGATGTGTCACATGCTTCTTGGTGTGAACAGTGTTAAACTTCTGTGCATGTGAAGTGAGCCTGATATCATGAGCATGGCCATATTTGAACTGATCATACAATGGCTTGTATGTGATCTTCAGATCATCAACAGGTTCAAATTTATGTAAGGTATCACCCTCATAGCCAAAACCAAACCTTCTGTTTCCAGAAACACCATATATCATAGAAGCAAGATGACTTCTACCAATACTTCTAGATAAGAACTTTCTGAAGCTCGAGTCATATTCTTTCAGAATATGATTCATGCTAGGAATGGATTTTTCTGTTTCAGAAGGAGATCCACTATCTTTGGATAGATTTAAAACTTTTTCCTTCAGTTCAGAATTTTTCAATTCCAGCTTCTTAGTTTCAAATTCAAACTGCTTTTTCAGCTTTTTGTATTTGATACTAAGATGAGCCTTGAGTTCCAGAAGTTCTGTTAAACTGAAAAATAACTCTTCTCTAGATAGTTCAGAAAATACCTCTTCAGAATCTGATTCTGATGTAGATTCTGATCCATCATCTTCTGTAGCCATCAGCGCGAAGTTGGCCTGCTCTCCTTCAGAGTCTGATTCTGATTCTGATTCAGAATCATCCCATGTTGCCATAAGACCTTTCTTCTTATGAAACTTCTTCTTGGGATTCTCCTTCTGAAGTTTTGGACACTCGTTCTTGTAATGTCCAGGCTCATTGCACTCATAGCAGACAGCCTTCTTCTTGTCAGATCTTCTGTCACCAAAAGATTCTCCTCGTTCAAATCTCTTTGAACTTCTGAAGCCTCTGAACTTCCTTTGCTTGCTCTTCCAGAGTTGGTTTACCCTTCTGGAGATCATGGACAGTTCATCTTCTTCTTCAGATTCTGATTCTTCAGGATCTTCTTCTCTAGCCTGAAAAGCGTTAGTGCATTTTTTAACATTAGATTTTAATGCAATAGACTTACCTTTCTTCTGAGGCTCGTTTGCATCCAGCTCTATTTCATGGCTTCTCAAGGCACTGATAAGCTCTTCCAACGAAACTTCATTCAGATTCTTGGCAATCTTGAATGCAGTCACCATTGGACCCCACCTTCTGGGTAAGATTCTGATGATATTCTTTACATGACCAGCCTTGGTGTAGCCTTTATCCAGAACTCTCAATCCAGCAGTTAGAGTTTGAAATCTTGAGAACATCTTCTCAGTATCTTCATCATCCTCCATCTTGAAGGCTTCATATTTCTGGATTAGAGCAAGAGCTTTAGTCTCCTTGACTTGAGCATTTCCCTCATGGGTCATTTTCAATGACTCATATATATCATGGGAAGTTTCCCTGTTAGATATCTTCTCATACTCAGCATGAGAGATAGCATTCAGCAAAACAGTCCTACATTTATGATGATTCTTGAAAAGCTTCTTCTGATCATCATCCATTTCTTGCCTTGTAAGCCTTACGCCACTGGCTTTCACTGGATGTTTGTAACCATCCATCAGAAGATCCCATAATTCACCATCTAGACCAAGAAAGTAACTTTCCAGTTTATCTTTCCAGTATTCAAAGTTTTCACCATCAAATACTGGTGGTCTAGTATAACCATTGTTACCATTGTATTGCTCAGCAGAGCCAGATGTAGATGCAGGTGGATCTGTTGGAATTTCACCAGCCATCTTTTACCGAAGCGTTTTTCTCTTCCTGAATCTTTTCTAAACACGGTTAAGTGCTTGCACCTTAGAACCGGCGCTCTGATGTTAATTGAAGGATAGAAAAACACTTAGAAAGGGGGGGGGGGGGTTGAATAAGTGTAGTCTAAAAACTTGGACGATAAAAATAAATTGCACAGTTATTTTTATCCTGGTTCGTTGTTAACTAAACTACTCCATTCCACCCCCACGGAGTGATTTACCTCACTTGAGGATTTAATCCACTAATCGTAACAGATTACAATGGTTTTCCACTTAGCCCACGACTAAGTCTTCTAGTGTATCCTAATCACAACCTGATCACTCTAGGAACAAATGCTTAGACACAAGCTAAGACTTTCTTAGAGTATCCTGACCACCACGTGATCACTCTAATTACAACTGCTTAGACACAAGCTAAGACTTCCTAGAGTATCCTGATCAACACTTGATCACTCTAGTTACTTACAAATTAATGTAATCAATTCTAAGAGTATTATAAATGCTTCTGAAAAGCTATAATCACAACAGTGATATTTCTCTTAACGTTTAAGCTTAATCTCACTAAAATATTACAACAGCAATGTAGTGAGCTTTGATGAAGATGAAGTTTCTGAGCTTTGATTTGAACAGCGTTTCAGCAAGTTAATATTCATAGAAATCGTCAAGAATTGGTTAACCTTGCTTCTCATCAGAACTTCATATTTATAGGCACTTGAGAAGATGATCGTTGGGAGCATTTAATGCTTTGCGTATTCCGTACAGCATTGCATTTAATGTTTCACGCTTTTTTTCAACTACCTCGAGCCTTGTTCACGCCGTGTCTACTGACGTTGCCTTTAATAGCTTCCAACGTTCCTTTTATCAGTCAGCGTAGCCTGCCAACTATACTTTCTTCTGATCTGATGTTTGTGTATACAACGTTTGAATATCATCAGAGTCAAACAGCTTGGTGCATAGCATCTTCTTGTCTTCTGACCTTGAAGTGCTTCTGAGCGTGATACCATGAGAACTTCAGTGCTTCTGCTTCTGAACTCAAGTTCTTCTGATGCTTCCATAGACCCATGTTCTGATTCTGCTTTGACCATCTTCTGATGTCTTGCCAGACCATGTTCTGATGTTGCATGTTGAACCTTCTGAGACAAAGCTTCTGAGCGCTGATTTGTGCATACTCTTTATATATTTCCTGAAAGGGAAATTGCAATGTATTAGAGTACCACATTGTCTCACACAAAATTCATATCCTTGTTATCATCAAAACTAAGAATATTGTTCAGAACAAATCTTGTTCTAACATGTTGTTCTTGTTATTATGTTATTGCAGAAAGATTTTTTGTTGTTTTCTGGGTTTGCGCGAATTGAACCATAAGAAGACTAGTAGTGCCTGAAGGTTGAGAAAGATGAGGATATGAGGACGGGGGCACCAAAAGGTGGGACCCCCTTGGTAAATGGAGACGGACATTTCCTTGGGGTAGCAAGATGGAGGCGGGCGCCTCAAGGGTGAAGGAAGTGGAGATGGGCGTCTCCCGCCCTAAGGGCCCCACAATTGGTTTCCTTTGATGTTTGATACGTGGCTTTGGCTTTTCAGTGTGACTACATGTGTTACTTAGTAAACTTTAGCATAATTAGGTGAATTTTAGCCTTAGAAGTTCATAGAAATGACATCGATTAATATTAGGAGGCTTAAATTAGAAAAATCAAGAGATTCAATGGTTTCGTAATGTTTCATTAAGTTATAGGATTTGTCTGTTTGGCAGAAGAATGATAACAAGTACTATTCAATCTGTATTAAATTGTTTCAGGAATTTAAATAAGTGGCCTAAATCATAGAAGTGAATACATATTTAGATATCAGATGAATAATTAGTGATAATATGGTAGTGGATTGTTTAAAAGCAGAAACTAATAATGGACCGAATATGTGTAACAGGAAACAATTGCTAGTATCAGAAGTTGTAATATTGATAGGGAGTTAATAATGCATGAATTGCCTATATCAGTAGGTGTAATTTAATAGGAATATGTAGTTGAATAAATAGATGTTGCAGGAAAATAAAAAAAGTATAAAAACAGTCGTGTAGGTGAAAAATAACGGTAAAATTAGCTACCCAGAATCGAGTGAAATTTGACGGAGTGGTTCGTATATATTTTTAGAAAATTGTGGTTGGCTGTTTTGTTAAAAATCATGTTGAATACTTGAATTACAGGTACTGTTGAGAATACGTTGGTTTTTTCCCAAATTTGGACAGGTTCGGTTGTAGGCTTAAATTGCCAAAGTTGACAGTTGTTTAAGTTGCGGTTTAAGTTATTGTTTCAGTTGTTGTTGTTGTTGTTCTGATTGTGTTGTGACATTGTTGATTGGATGTCGTTAATATTGTCGCATAACATTGCATTGATTAAGTTGGCCTTGATGGCATTGATTAAGTTGGCCTTGATGACACCCTGTTCAAGCTGTTGAAATGCCTCGATAACCTGGCATTTGTTTAAGTTAGGAGTTTTACTCCAAATGGTACCACATGCATACGCATAGTCTGAGTCGCATTTGAATCGCATTTTTATAAGTCGTTATGTTGCAAACTGAAGTTGTGTATTGTGTTGCTCTGAAGTAAGTAATTGTATAATCCTTTGATCTAATATATTACTTATCATGCATTGGTTTATATGGTTCGATATCTCACCTTTTATTTGTTTGTTGTTGCCTTTATATTGGTAACGTGCAGGTAGCGAGGAGTAAAGACTTAGTAGCTTATTGGTGTCGTTGCTCTGATACGTAGTACTCGGGGGGATTGAATGCTTATTTGATTTTATGTTGTTTCTGGTTGAACTAAAGTTGTTATTTTGAAAATTTGTTGTTTGATTTAGTTGTTTAAAAGATGCTATGTTTTTTTGAAGCATTAACGTTGTGAATTCGCTGCAGTTATTTTATTAAAGTTGAATTAATTGAAGACTAAATAATTGTTTAAAATTCTTCAATTTATTATGTGCTATGTATCCGTTATAATTGAGTTATTTTTCCATTGGTTTTCAAGTTGAAATGTAATACCTTAAGTTAAGTTGAAATTTTGGCACTATGATTTTAATATAAATGTTGGGTAGATTTGGGGTGTTACGTTAGTGGTATTAGAGCAGGTCGGTTCGTCCGACCAAGTTTTTGCATCATCAATAATCGAGTATTGTTAATTGCTTCTATCTATTTGTTGTTTATGTTGTAGTGCTTAGTTGAGATGGATGGTAGAAACGATGCTGCGATTGTTGCTGCTTTGGAGGCTATGGCTCAGGCTTTGGCAAATCAGCCAAATGCTGATGAGAATGCTGGATCTCGCAGTTTATCGACTTTCTAGAGGGAGAATCCACCAGTATTGAAAGGCAAGCATGACCCTGATGACGCATTGGAGTGCTTGATGGGGATTGAGAGGATCTTCCGTGTGATGGACTGCACTCAGGCTGTAATACGGTGAACTGACTTTAAAGAAATGTCGCAGTAAGCAATAGTCGCCACCGACTTTTATTTTATCCAAATTAAAGAAAGGCTAAAAGAACAGAAAAAAACCTTTAAAGAAATTTTGAGTTCGGGGGGTAATTTATGCAAAGGGAAGGTGTAAGGCACCCTTTGCATCCATGGTTTTCCATGGGCTCTTAATTGCTTAGCTCACTTTGATATGTTTTGAAAATGTTTGCAGAAAAAGATTTGAATAAGGACTTTAGCTTGTAAAATAAGCGTAGCCTTTTTGAAGGTTTTTGAGAAAAGAGTAGAAAAAAATTTAAACCAGAGCAAGCAATTAAGAGGTAATTACCCCTATTAACAAGGTTCTTTTAGCCTTTCAGGGCTATCCTTACTATAGGAGGGTAGGAAGTCCTTTTATTTGGAGGTTGAAGGGTCGTCGCAGTTATCGTTCGTCATAAGACTGTCCCTGCCATAGAGGGGGCAGGTAGTCTAAGGGAAGGGTAAGAATAGTCATTATTAGGCAACCAAAGAGGACACCTCAGCAATCGAAAGGGACTATCACATCATTTGTAGGCAACCTCGAGGAACGAGATCATATAACTGAACCGAAGGCAGCATCATTGGGACTTATGATCTTTAGTGATGAACTGGGGGCAACATTTTCTGAGGCGTCCTCGTATCCGAGGGACTTGACTATTCTGCACTGAAAAGGCAACAAGGCAACAGGAAACAGGCAACAGGCAACAGGCAACATGCAACAAAAGGGGTTACCATAAAAGGTGTGTGAGTGCACAATCACGTGATTCAATTCAGATAATTATCTTGTAAATTAGTTATTATAGATTCAGTTCGAGGTTGCACTCCCTAGAATTACTAACCATACAGTTATAATAACAGTTTAAGTGCCTTCAAGGCCAAACAATACAAACCAGGAGCAGTTACAAAACATGTAGCTATGGGGAAGGGGAAGAAGCAATAATATAACCCAATAAAGCAATAGGTTTAACATAAGTAATAATATCGGAGAAGTTAAATAAGAACGAGTTTTAGGGTTAACGAAAGTTTGAGCTTTGATCGGTTGGTTAACCCTGAAAATTGATAAAGGAAAAATAAAAGGGTGAGTTTAGGAGTAATTCATTGACTATTTGAAGTAAACCCTATTTTGGGCAAAAGGCAAAATAAAAATTAAAATGATATTTAAACAAGAAAAGAATTAGAAACTTAGCTTTTAATCTGATATGGCGCATGGCTGAAGGATCTTTGATTAACCCTGAAAATTAGGCATGAAGAAGAGAAATATTAGTGCATTTAAAGATCAACAACCCTAATTGGTGAAAACAAACCAAGTAAAACAGTTAATTATATAAATAATCATTAAAAATAAAATGTTTAAATAAGTTAAAATAAGAAACAAAAGGGAAAGGTTTTTGAAAAGATTCAGGGCAAACCCTGATTTTTAGGGAACAGGGTTTTAAAGTTAGTGGACGACACCTAGCTAAAAAAACCTAAGGCTACTAGGGTTTCTAAATGAATCGAGGTTAACAAACCTAAAAATTAATTATTGGTTTTTTAACCTAATTTATTTTAAAAAACGACTAATCCTGATTAAATTATTTTATTAACCCTAATTTAATTATTCTAAATTAATTCTAATTATTTAACCTAATTGAAATCTAAATAAAAGAAAAGACCTAATTAATAAATTAAAATTACTACATTAAATTATTTTATTAAATTAATAAATTAAAATTATTAACTAAATTTAATTAAATAACAAAAAGGTTTATCAATTAAGAGAAAAAATTTTTATCATTTAATAAAAGAATTAGTTTGAAGAGAAAAATATGTTTAGTTAAAAATAAAAATAAAACAAAACAAGAACACATATATAAAATCAAAATAAATAATATAAAAAATAAAAAACTTAGCTTTGGTTAGGGGTGGGTAGCATCTGAGGGAACATGGTAGGCGTGCAGGTTCCTGGTCGCTTGATTAAACCACGTTCCTATCTGATGGTTGAGAGGCGAGGGTCTTCCATGGGTCTGATGCAGGTGCACGCGCTGGATCTATCTGCAAATTTATACAAGAAATACTTCAAAAATAATGTAAGCAGCAAGAGTCGAACCTGCTCCCTCGCGCATGGAGGCTTTGGTCACTCGCTTCAACCGCTGGATCGCTTTTCGTTCGCTGTTAACCCATCTGTTTCCAATCAACATAAACAATTCATAAATTTAAAAAAAAACCCAAAGCGCGGACACTGTTCATCATCTCCTTCGTTGGTTCTCGTCCCGGATTCGCCCACGGCCATGGTAGAAACCTGCAAAACATTGACGATAAACCCCAACCGAAAACCCAGATCAACCTCAAACACTCTCCCGAGTCCAAAGAAACCATTAATTTGGCCTAAAACTGTCCCTATCAAAATCCCCCATTCGATAAACTCCGAACCCTAATAATGGCAATTCGCCACATCTTCACCAAAACTCAAATTAACAGGTTCAAACATGTTCTAGGCATCGATGCAAACATAAATATGCAAACCAATTTTGTTAAAACACATGATTGAACGATATTGATTTTAAGTTATGAATACCAAAACGTGAGTCTGAGGGAAACGACTCCGAGCGCGACAACCTTAGACAATGAGCGGAAACTCCTCAGTGATGGCCCAGGAAGATGTTTGAATCTCTAAAAAGCTGTGATTCTCCTTGGAATGGTGAAACCGAGTGGAGAATTTTTCTTGAGAAATTGAGACTTGAACACGACTTTTTGACTGCCAATCCTTGCCCAAAAAATCTCCCTTGCTTCTGAATACGTTTATGCATTTATAGGGATGCATTAGGTCAACAAAACAAGAAGAAATCTCCTTTGAATCATTGATTTGCAAGCATGGAAATTTGATTGGAAATTTCCTTTAAATCTTTCTAATTTTGGCCTTAAATGATCCAATTACCATATGCACGAAATTATATTGGCAATGTGACTTAAATGGTGATCCAATTTGATTCTTATATGCTTCCAAATCAAATATTTGATTTTACATAATTTATATGAATTATTTATCACTTTTAATTGACTAATAATTCATAAAAAATCAAATAAAAATAAAAAATTCTTGGCAATTGGATTTTGGACTCTTGGATACTTGTAGAACAAGATTGGGCCAAAAAAGATTGGGTATTTTTACAAGAAAAACTCAAATTGAAGCCTTTTACTTCACATTTTTTCCATAAAATTGTCCAACTTTGACAAGGCATACCTCCTTCAATTTTTAAGATATGGAAGAGTTCTAGGACTTTTTGGAAACCTCAAGATGTCATCTACAAGCCACTTTGGAAGCTTTTTTCCATTTGAGGATTTTATCTTGATGATATAGGCTTTGACAAAAAACTGCTTTTGGTTGACTTTCCAAAAGGACCTATAATCTTTTGATCCATATCTCTCAAATAATGCATTTTTAGACTTGGCTTGTGAGAGACAAAATTTTAGAGAATTCAATTTCCTTCAAAATGAGCTTTGGATGGGAAATTTCTGATGTTCCATGTGAGAGTTAGGTCTGGTCAAAGTTCTGTTGACTTTCTCCTATGAAACCCTAATTTAGAAACTTTTGAATTTGTTGATTTCTGAACTTTCCTTGATGAATCATGATCAATCCTTGATCAAATTATGAATGATACTTAAAAATAAAGTTGTTGACAAAAAATCAGGAGTTTTGACTGTATTTTGACCACAGTTGACTTTTAGGTCAAACTAGTCGACTGTTGACTTTCTGAGCAATTGACTGGTCAATCCTTGGAATTGAAGCCTGAATTTTATCATAGAGATAGTTTGAAACATCATAAGCCATATGAAATGCATTGGGTATCTTGATTGATTAAGTTTCTTCAGAAGAATAAAAACCCTTGTTTATTGAGCCATTGTTTAGGAGAATCTGTCTTTGAGTCTTGAGTCTTGGTATGAGCTTGGGAAGTAAAATGAGATGGGCAAATTTTGGGGTATGACACAGGCGCAGAAGGTTTGGTATGGAACTCATATGCTAGCAGTCGAAGCTGATGACTGGTGGTTAAAGACTCGTCAGAGATTGGAAGTTGCTGATGAAGAGATCACTTGGATTGTTTTCCGTAGGGAGTTTCTCAGGAAGTATTATCTTGAAGATGTTTTGGGTAAGAAGGAGATTGGGTTCCTTGAGCTGAAACAGGAGAATATGTCAGTGAGAGAGTATGCTGCAAGGTTCACTGAGTTGGCTAAGTTCTATCTGCATTATGATGGAGCAGGTGCTGAGTTTTCAAAGTGCATCAAGTTTGAGAACGGATTACGCTCTGAGATCAAGAAAGCTGTTGGGTATCAAAAGATTTTTATCCTTCTTGATTTGGTTTATAGTTGCAGGATTTATAAAGAAGATCATAATGCACATTACAAGCTTGTCAAGGATAGGAGAGGCAAGCAGAAGCGTAGCATACCTTACGATGCTCCAGTTGGAAAGGGAAAAGCAGAAGTGGCTGATGGCAAGAGAATTAGTGGGGGAGAAGCTCCTGCTAGCGTCGTTTGTTTCAATTGCGGGAAACCTGGTCATAAGAGTAATGCGTGCAACATTGAGGTGAAGAAATGTTTTTGTTGTGGTAAGATGGGACATGCTACGTCAGATTGCAAACATAAGGAAATGGTCTGTTTTAACTGCGGTGAAGAGGGTCACATTGGTAGTCAATGTCAAAGACCAAAGAAGAGGAAATCTGGTGGAAAAGTGTTCGCGTTGGCGGGAAGTCAGACTGAGTGTGAGGACGAGCACGTTGGAGATAATGTTTTGTTAGTAATACTCCTTTAATAGCTACGTTTAATGCTTGTGTTATCCGTTGTTTAGGCTGTTGTTATTAGTATAAAATGATTGGTGTATAGGGAATTAGTATGGTTGAGTTGTTGAGGGTTAGTGACCAAAGAGTGGCAAAAACGAGAATTTGGAATCGGAGAAGTAAAGTGTGGAAGCAAAGTTAAGTATGGTGATGTCGTATAGATTTTCGAGGACGAAAATATTCTAAGTGGGGGAGAGTTGTTACACCCGGAAATTTATTTAATTATTTAAATAAATTATTCAAGGATTTAATAGTGATATTATAAGACGAGGAATTGGATTAATATGTTATATATATATATATATATGTGTGTGGGAGCGATTAAATTATTTAGTCGGATTTTTAGTCGGAAGAAGATATTACCGAAAATAATAATAGTTTAATAAGAACATTATTTTAGTTGGTGGGTTTAAGTTATAAGTGAGAATAGCACTATTCGGGATAGCATTAGCAGGCCCATTTAGTTATTAGTAAAGATATTATTATTATGATTAGGTTATGTGATACATTAGAGAGCTAGCATCCAAAACCAAAACAAATCGTACGTAGTATTGACAAAACAAAGGAATAAAGGTAGGAGGATCCAAGTGGAAGAGATATCAATTGGGAGAAGTTGCTGTCAAAATAGTTCAGAAGTCGACCGACTGGAGAACCAATTAAGGTAAGGGGTGGGGTTCGAATTCTATACTCGGATACATGATTGGTAGTATGTAGGATTTTGGGGTTTATAATTATGCTTTGTGTGGCAAAAATCGTGATCGATCCTATTAATTAACGGGTCTTTGTTGATGATGTTGCTTTGTTCGAATTGTTCTATGTTGTTCTTGTTATTATGTTATTGCAGAATGAATTTTTGTTGTTGTCTGGGTTTGCGCAAATTGAACGGTAAGAAGACTAGTAGTGTCCGAAGGTTGAGAAAGATGAGGATATGAGGACGGGGGCCACAAAAATGTGGGACCCCCTTGGTTAATGGAGACGAACGTCTCCTTGGGGTATCAAGATGAAGGCGGGCGTCTCCCCCTCCTGAGGGCCCCACCATTGGTTTCCTTTGATGTTTGATATGTGGCTTTGGCTTTTCAGTGTGACTACATGTGTTACTTAGTAAAATTGAGCATAATTAGGTGAATTTTAGCCTTAGAAGTTCATAGAAATTACATAGATTAATATTAGGAGGCTTAAAGTAGAAAAATCAAGAGATTCAATGGTTTAGTAATGTTTCAGTAAGTTATAAGATTTGTCTGTTTGGCAGAAGAATGGTAACAAACACTATTAGACATGTGTTAAATTGTTTCAGGAATTTAAATAAGTGGCCTAAATCATAGCAGTGAATACATATTTAGATATCAACTGAATAATTAGTGGTAATGTGGTAGTGGATTATTTAGAAGTAGAAACTAATAATTGACCGAATATGTGTAACAAGAAACAATTGCTAGTATCAGAAGTTGTAATATTGACAGGGGCTTAATAATGCAGGAATGGCCTATATCAGTAGGAGTAATTTAATAGGAATATGTAGTTGAATACATAGATGTTGCAGGAAAATAAAAATAGTATAAAAACAGTCACGTAGGTGAAAAATAACGGTAAAATTAGTTACCCGGAATCGAGTGAAATTTGACGGAGTGGTTCGTATATATTTTTAGAAAATTATGGTTGGCTTTTGGTGAAAATCATGTTGAATACTTGAATTGCATGTACTGTTGAGAATACGTTGGTTTTGTACCAAATTTGGACAGGTTCAGGTGTAGGCTTAAATAGCCAAAGTTGACAGTTATTTAAGTTGCGGTTTAAGTTGTTGTTTCTGTTGTTGTTATTGTTCTGATTGTGTTGTGACATTGTTGATTGGATGTCGTTCATATTATCGCATAGCATTGTATTGATTAAGTTGGCCTTGATGGCATTGATTAAGTTGGCCTTGATGGCACCCTGTTCAAGTTATTGAAATGCCTCGATAAGCTGGCATCTGTTTAAGTTGGGAGTTTTACTCCAAATGGTACCACAGGCATACGCATAGTCCGAGTCGCATTTGAATCGCATTTTTATAAGTCGTTATGTTGTGAACTGAATTTGTGTATTGTGTTGCTCTGAAGTAGTAATTGTATAATCCTTTGATCTAATATATTACTTATCATGCATTGGTTTATATGGTTCGATATCTCACTCTTTATTTGTTCGTCGTTGCCTTTATATTGGTAACGTGCAGGTAGCGAGGAGTAAAGACTTAGTAGCTTATTAGTGTCGTCGCTCTGATACGTAGCACTCGGGGGGATTGAACGCTTATTTGATTTTATGTTGTTTCCGATTGAACTAAAGTTGTTGTTTTGAAAAGTTGCTGTTTGATTTAGTTGTTTAAAAGATGTTATGTTTCTTTTGAAGCATTGACATTGTGAATCCGCTGCAGTTATTTTATTAAAGTTGAATTAATTGAAGACTAAATAATGGTTTAAAATTCTTCAATTTATTATGTGCTATGTATCCTTTATGATTGAGTTATTTTGCCATTGATTTTCAAGTTGAAATGTAATACCTCAAATTAAGTTGAGATTTTGGCACTCTGATTTTAATATAAACGTTGGGTAGATTTGGGGTGTTACAAGATGCCCATGAACATATCAACATGTTCTCTTTCTATCAACAGAGGTTGAACTCGAGCAGCCAGTTCACGCCATTTCTAGGCGTACTCTTTAAAGAACTCATTCGGGCCTTGGGTCAGACTTTGTAGTTGGGTCCTATTTGGCGCTATGTCGATGTTATACTAATAATGCCTAACAAAGGTGAAACAACTGGATCGAAATCATCAATGAATTCGCCATCGATTGTTTATTTATCCCACGAAATGGGAAAGGAAAACATCGAGTAAACCCTAAAGGGGAAAACAAAGGTCGTACGACCAAGAGAACGGGTAAGGGTGTCGGTTCAAAGGAGAAAGGGGTTAGCACTCCTCACGTCCGTCGTACTCGACGAGATCCGCTCTTGTTTAGTCTAATCTATGGATGTCCAAAACTAAACGCTAAAGGGAAACGCACGAAAAAAAAATAGAAAAGAAACACGGGAAAAAGAAAGAAAATATATACAAGATTGTTCTCGTTCAGGCCCCGCGACCTAATGTCTACGTATCCCGATTAAGGAATCAGAGCAGTCGTAGTTCGGCTTAAAAGATTTTGTGTGTGTGTGATGTTAAACGTCGCATTCCACTGCTGCTCGACCTTTGGAGACTTACACAATTGTCGTGGAATGGAATTAACATGTGCTCAAAAAGAAAAGAAAAGAAAATCGAAAAAAGCATTTTGAAAGGAAAAGAAAATATAAAAGATGAATATATACAAACATAAGTAGCTAAGAAGGAAAATAAACAAGTTAACCATTTAATCAATTAATTAAAAATTGATTAAATTAATTAACCAAAATTAAGAAAAATCAATTAGTAAACTAATCGATTTTACTTAATAAAGATCAATTAATTAAATCAATATTTAACTAATTGCTTAAAAGATTAAAATGTGAAATAAAATCAAATAAGGGAATTAAAAGCTAATTAAAACATTTTTGTATTTTTTAATATGAAAATAAAAAACTAAGTTAAAAAGCATGTTTTTTTTGTATTTTTTATATTAGAAAATAAAACAAATGTAACAAGCAAAATTGAAATAGAAACAAATACAACAAAATGGGCTTAAAGGAAAGAGAGGAATGGGTATAAGAGAAAAAAGCGCTGGGCTGCTAGGTGAAATTTGCTACTGGGCTTAAATGGATTGATGGCCCAAACTAAACTAAGCCAAAATGGGGGGAGGTGTATGCTGCAGCGGGAAACTAGGGTAATAATGAGAGATTCTGTTGTGCCGTAATATTGAAAGCCCAAGGACATAATAACTTCAGAAAGGAGGGTATATGGATCGCTGAACAGTAGGGTGTAATCAAGAAAAACGTTGGGCTTGCTTAAGTCCACTAAACCCAATTGAGAAGGAAAACCCTAAAAAGAAAGATGAAGCAAGCTGCCCATCTTTCCCTTTTCAGTTTTCACGATTCTTCTTTTCAAAACTTCTCCTGCTTCCTCTGCTTTGACCGAAACAACAACAACGAATCCTCTCATTTGAACATCATCATTATCGTCTCTACTCTACTCAGTTTCACATTACAACAACAACAACAACAACAGCTAAAATCTCTCATCTCTTATTTCTCAACTCACCTCTCTGTTCGGCCATCTCTCTGCGTTTTTATCTTCGTCTCGCTTGTTTTTGGCTCGCACTAACAGCACAAGGAGATTCATAAAAAGAACAAATAACAACAGCAACAACATGGCAGCGACAGCAGCTTAAATCACAGTATCACAACAACAAACATACAACATAAACAACAATCAAGCACACCACATGATAAGAGTAAAGAATATAACCTGGATTATAGCTTGAAGGAAAATAAAAGAAATCCAGAGGTGAGATAATATATTTCTTTAATTCCTTCTTCTTCTGCTCCCGTAAATGGAAATCGTGATGGTGATGTTGTGTCGTATGTTGCGCGTTGCAGAGAATCAGTGCTATTTTGATGTATTATGAAATGACGACGATGTTTGATGGAACGTAAACAGGATGCTATGTTGATGTTGCGATCTGAAAGATTTTGAAGCAGTGTTGCGACAAACGATTTCGATTCGTTGTTGTTGAAAGTTATGTGTTTGGAGTTGAATCAGTGGATCTGTGAAGCTGATGGAGTGTGTTGAATGTGTGAGGATGCTGATTCAGTGCTGAAGCATTGATATTATCGTTGCAAGCTGGTGCGTGAATTGTTGATGAAGGTAAGCTGCAAAGTGAGGTTGTTTCGTTGCGAGATTTACAGTGAAGTTTCGAGTGTTTGAAGGTTTGTGAGAAATTTTGGAGGAGAACTTTCTGGTAGAATTTCAGCAGCATAACAATACTTTTCTCCTCCTCTTTTCTTGTTCAGATTTAAAGCTGTTATATAGAGTGAAAGGGTGAAAACTGTGTGATCAATTTGAGAAGGAAAATTGGAGAATTGTTTGTTACAGATTTGAGAGTCTTCAAGGTGAAAATGAGGCTATCCACGTGAATGCTTGAGAGGTGATATGAGCCTTTGATTGAATTAAATGAATGGAGAGGATTGATTGGTAGAACTTGGTGTCACAAAACGTGAGAAAAAAAGGGGCACTGTATTTGCTGTAAGTGTGTGAACATGATGGGCATTTGGAATGGGGTCCCACCTTGATTCCGGTTAATTCCACTTAACTAACTAGTAAAGGACTGTGCGGGCGCAATATAATATTTTTATGGTTAAATAATAAATTTAAAAAAAAACGACATATGTATATAAACAATAATCAACATATCATAATGATTGATAAATAAAAATGAAATATTTTGACAGAAAAATAATAATAAATAAATAAATAATTAGAATAAAAAAATTATTAATAATATTTACGATAGAGAGGAAAAGAACATTTGAACATAGATGTAATATTTTTTTATATTAAGTAATCTTATATGTTTGATAATGTATCAAAAAAAATTATTAAAATTTGTGGACTACATTATAAATATTAAATAAATATAATATTGTTATGGTTAAATAATTATATTAAACAAAATGAAATATGTATATAAATAAAAATAATTAAATCGTAAATATTACGAATTAAATCTGAAATATGTATGAAAAAAACAAAAATAAATAATTAGAACACAATAACAATTATTATTAATTATGAAAGAGAAAAAAAAAACATTAGAACTTTTTATTTTATAGTTTTTATGTTAATATTGTTTTCTTTTTTATATTGTGATTTATTAAATCAATTTATATGAATTAATGATATAGTTAGTATGACTATTATAATTTTTTATTTATAAGAATTAATACTTTATATAATACCAAAATTTTGTTTTTTTTTCTTAAGCTTTAAAAAATAAATGAATAAATAAATATGAACAATTATTATTAATTATGAAAGAGAAAAAAATAAATAGAACTCTTTATTTTATAGTTTTTAAGTTAATGAATCTTAACGTGTGATATTGTATGAAAAGAAATACTTTAAGTTTTGGATTACATTATAAAATAAACAAACATTAATATATTACTTTTTCCACACAATAAAAAAATTGACTCATATATAAATAACGTGGAATTAATTAATACTCTTAAAAAGAGTTGATTGTATTTAGTTCTGCATGCACAGAAAAAGTGGATTTCTCCAGTTTCCAAAATCTCTTGCACGTTTACCTACTAAAGAGAAGTCTAATAGGTAATAGGCCTTTGTGTATATATGGTGATAGAAACTTGTTAACTCCCACACTTCATGTAAGAAAGGGCGAACCGTAAAGCAAAAAGTTGGAAGAAAAATGGGTAGTTTCTCCCAAGTAACCAAAGCTTGCAGGTGGTTGATCTTCTTCTTTTAATCCAATCTTTTTATTTCGTTTGTTTTCTGTGGATTCTGAGTCTGTTCGATGCTTGTTTCTTATGTAGGTCATTGAAGTTTCTTGTCGTTGAGGACCCTGTGAAACGATTCGCGATAAAACGAAGGATGAAGCAAAGATCCAAGCAACTCCGAATGAGGTTGAGAACGAAGAAACAGCGGATTACCAGGTTGTGCAGTGAGTGGGCTTTACATGCAATCAACAATGTTGCATGCGGCTGGGAAAGGGGGAGTAAGATTAAGAACATATCATTGGTGTGGCAGAATGAGATGCTTGGAATCAAATGGTCGGGGAAGCATCAGGAAATTAGGGCTGGTTTGGGTTTTGCTTTATTGGAAGACGTTCAATTTGTGGCTGATGTTATGGGAAGTGTGGGACTGCAGATAAATCCCAGAATGGTTGAGATGTCCAATTCAGTGTATCTTGGTAGGATCGCCTTTGAAAGTGAAAGGTATAACATTTTTATTCAACGACTGTATTGAAAGAAGATGATATTAGGTTAGATGAGTTTAATTCCATTCCACGCATTAAGTCTGTGTTTGTCTTCTGTATGACAGTGACTGGATGATATGGGCAGAGTTGGTGAAGAAGCTTAAAACAATGGTTAGAAATATCTCTGTAGACACAAAATCTATTGTAATATCTACATTAAATGATTTGTTTGTTGATCCTTATGCTACTGGTCATTTTGTGAAATTGTGATTGTTGTGTAATGCAGGTTTAGGTGTTGATGGCTAGACTGGATGAAGTGGTTTTGCACAGTTTTGGAAGAGCAGCAGTTTGTTTTGAATGATGTTGCTGGGTTATTTTGTTTTAAATCAATGAAGTTTAATGTAATGTTTGGAACTTTTTTATGTTATATTGATAGTTTGTATTTGAATTGTAACAGACAATGGTTTGATAACCTTTTTTGTAATTCCAATATCATAGTTTTATGATTTGGACCGATGCTTGAACATTTAAATGATTATTATCATGGTTTACTTTAGTTTAATTGGTGTTGTTATTGTAATGTGGCTATGCTTTCAGATTTATTTAATTTGTGTAAGATGTGTAAGTTAATAGGATCCAAGTGTTAATGATATATAGTATGAAAAGTAAACATAAGGATACCATTAAATGAAAGTAATATTGTAACAACATTTGCAGTTCAATATAATTGGTAATAATAAAATTGTAGAGAAAAAAACATCTGAAAGCACATATTATGTATGGTATTTTTTTTAAAAGATTAAGTGTTTAAGATTATTTATACTTTTTTTTAATAGAATATTAAGTGTTTAAAAATAGGTATAGTATTTTTTTTAAAAATTATTTATTGATTCCTAATTATTACGTGAGTCGAAAAAAATAACTTGACAATTTTTGTTTGAAATATTTGCTCTAACATATACATTATAATTTTAAAAAATTATATATTAAGTATTTATAAAATAATATGTGACTTAATTTCTGGTTGTGATAAGTTTTATTTTGCTATTAAATTTGATGAAATAAACTAATAGTTTATTTAAAAATAGTTGATAACATCTAATAATTGCCCCTAAAAATTGGATTCTACTATATAGGTATAAAAAAAAATACTTATTTACTTTTTTGCTGTTTAGAATTCCGGGAAATATGGTACAGAGGAGGTAATAAAAAAACAAAACAAAGGAGAACAAAAATATAAAAACACTGCATGGTATTGGTAAAGCTAAAAAAAGTAGTGTATGCATGTATTTTTTAAGTTAACGGATGCTGATAACATAAATGCATTTTTTTAGTTACAATACAAAGCGTTGTTCCAAATGTTTAGTAATTGCTTTGGTTACACCGTGGATAATAGGGAACAGTTATGATTGATTAAATAGGTGTCATTTATTGAAGAAATCTGGGGAAACTGAAGCGTGCAAGGTATAGTCACTATATATTTTGGACTATTCACATTACATCACTTTTACTGATTTCATTCCTCTTGTTTAGAAAAAAAACAGACATTTCTTCAAGAGATACTAAGAAATGAAGACACTGAGGGGTGGACGAAAGCCAACGCATGGGTGGATATCAGACGATGATGAAGGTGTCATGAGGTCAGAAACATTATTTCCTCCTCTATTTCAGTTGTTGGGATTTTTTCCAGCCCCGATCTATTTAGGTTTTAGGGTTTTTTGATTTATTCTGCATGATAAAATGGTTTTGTGTGAGTTTTAGAAAATGATGTGAATGGAGTAGAACCCTTACTATTTCTGAAATTCACGTTTCGGGATATTGTGAAAGTTTGACTTATCTTTGTTTGGCTGTTAGTGTTACTCATTATTTCCTAATAGTTTTCATTTTCGGTCCAGATTGTCATCTTATATCTATTTTCAAGTTGTTAATCTTGAAATTTTAAGCTTATTTAAGTAAGACTTAGGGTTATTATTGTTTATTTCTCCTTCAAAACGTCCTAACGGAGTTACAACTGTTCTTCCAGTGAGGAGACAGCATTGATTGAGATAGAGAAACTCGTGAATGAGGTTGCAGATGGTTCTGAAAAACAATCTTGTGCCAGGTCTGTTAGAAAAGATAGGACAAAATCGAAGAAATCTGTTACATTTGCAGAAACTTCAAAGAATGCCCCTGTAGTTGTTTCCAATGTCGTCAACATAGCTGTTCCTATAAGGAATGTTAAAGGTTGAACAACATGATGTTCCCCTTGTCTCTGGGAACGATAATCAACCAAATAGCAAAACCACTGAGAACTCCAACACTGTTGTTGAGAAAACAGTTGCAAACAAAGCAAGTGTCCTTGGTAAGAGAACAAATATGCAGGCTGAGTGCAGGACTGCCAACAAAAGAGCTGTTACAGACGGGAAACCAAAAAGAACTGTGAAACTTGCAAAAAAGGGCAAAAATGTTTCAAATGTTAGGATAAGAATGTGGGGGGAAAGCCAACTTACTGCTGGGATATTGTTATAAAGAATTCAAGAGTAAAGAAGGATAATGTCCAGGTAAGCATGCTCGAAATTTACCTTGTATTTTAATACTTTGCTGATGTCAAGTGTTTGATCAATGGAATCTCTGTGTTGTTGCAGCATTTCCCTAAGCAGATAGCAATAGACTGCTTGGCAAGTACTGTGAAGGAGGTAACCATTAGAGATTGTGATTTGCTTCAACAATTCAAGTGTACTGTGAAGACGGCATATCGTAACGGGGTTCCAAGTCCATCTGAGAAATACATGACTAAAGGCTGGTACGCATATGTGAAGGCCAAAGGGTTCAAGAGAGGTGACAAACTTACATGTCAATTGGCCCGACATGGTACTTTCATTTATGTTACGATGAAGAAGAAATGATGGGTCTTGGAAATTTGTGGAAGAAACTTGCTAATCATTATGTTGTTTAAGTGTTTTCAGTATAAACTCTTTTTCCTTTATGTATGGGGGAATTTAAATCTTGTTGTTGGATGGCATTTTGTGTTGAACTTTTCCTGCAATGCTCCTTAACTCTATCAAAACTCAACTATCTTTTTTGTTTAAATTCTAATGGTTACATCTTTTTTATAATTCTGCTGTTATGGTATCTATAAGTTTATTTGTATGTTATGGATAACTATTTTGGCACCTAACTTTAATGTGAATCATATGTTTGGAATATGAAAACTATTATTTTGTTACAATGCTGTCATTTAGAATATGAATTCTTTTTTTACTGTATTTGTTAAGAAAGTGAAAAATATTTCAAAAATACATAAGTCCATACTCTATTGGATATTTAAATAGATGTTTTTTATAATTAAAAAAATATATATGATTTAATTTATGTTGTATTGCGAGTAAAATAAGATTTATATTGAAACATATATAACAAAATTAAAAAAAGTAATAATGTATGGTTTACAATATATGTATACATGTTACAAAGTATAATGATGAATATTATTTTAATTTGTTTTGGTTTTTATGTCCTATAAAATAAAGGCCCGTCAAGTTCCACGGCCCAAGCTGTAAGTGTATACCTAAGAGCATATATAGGAAGTTTTTGAGAAATGAAAATATCTTGCTCTATTATCATTAAAACTTTGGAGATGGTGAAGTGGGGTGTACCATTTGTTCCTTCTCCTTCCAGCAGGTAAGTAGACAATGCATGCTTAATAGAAAATTTCTTCTGACATAAAAATAATTCAGATTTCTCTACTTTTGCATGCACTGAAAAACTTGATCTCAATTAGGGATGTATAGTTGATAACTAAGTATTTATTAAAGATTTTTGTTAGATCTGTACTAAGATGACTGCTGTTCTTAACAACAAAAAAAATAATGAATAGTTGTATTCGAAAAAATTTTGTTATAATTTGTAGAATAATTATACTGTTGTATATAATGTTTAAGTGATCCGGAAAGAGACTCCCTTGAGTGGGCACGTCAAATCATTAAAGAGTTTGACGAAGAGCAAGATAAAATGTTAAAAACTCTCATAAACGATGGATTTCTTACTGAAGAGGAATGCATGGCTGATTATAGTGGTGAAGTAAAGTGGAGGAAGCATGTCACAGAATCAAACATGCATGGACAAAATGCACTGGTAAATATCTTGAAAAATTTAATGTATTTATGTATATATTTGTACAACTCATTTACATATCATGCATGTTATAAATTCTGTAGAATATTCCTATGGAAATATCAAAGACGTGCTTTGGAAAGACGCAGAATGCAATAAGGATGGTAGATCTTGTTGATGGAAAAGGATATCACTGCGTAATTCTTAGGGCCGGAAGGAATGAGTATGAAATACATATTGGGCTTGGATGGTACTCTTTTGCAAGAGAGAAAAAACTTAAATCAGGAGACGTGCTGGAATTCTCAATGATTCCATTTTCAGATCTGATATTTGTTCAGTTAGTGAACAGGAATTGATGTTGCTGGTATGTTTTAATACGAAGGTACTGTGTTGGGTTGGTTGTTTTTTATCTTTATAGTTTGTGTTGGGTTGGATGTTTTTAATTTTTAGACTTTGTGTTGTGAATGGTATTTGTTTAAGAATATGGAATTTATGTTGACTGTGATTTAGTTTTACCTCTGTTAATTTCTATGAATGATGTTGCAAATGTTATATTGTTTGGTAACAAAGTGATTTAGTCTTAAGAATATGCAAATGTTATATTGTTTGGTATATGTGTTTTATTAAAAAGTGGATCTTTTTATGATGTAATTCTTTTAGAGCATGTTTCTGTTTCTCTATGGCTTTAGATTAATGATATATAATTATATTGAAGAATGTGTGAATTGCAAAAAAATAGATATACATGAGTTGCATATACCATATATTGCAATTACAGAAAAAAATTTTGTGCATCTACAAAAAAATCATAGTATCCTTCAAGATTTTCATTAGAAACTCCCGAACTTGAAATGATTAACGTGCATGGCGTTTAAAACTTCAAAATACTAATTGAATGGAACATTTAATTGTCCAACTATAAATTTTCAAAGACTTCTTTGAAAACGACATTCGTCGTGACCGACAATGGTTGTTTGTCTTTGTCGTGAATTAAAATCTTTAGACCCTTTTTGCTCTTTACTCTTGATACTGCCACATAAAATTGACCATGACTGAACACGCTTCTTGGCAAATATATACCGACAAAATCTAAAGATTGACCTTGAGATTTGTTAATTGTCATAGCGTAGCATACCATTATAGGAAACTGTCTTCTGGTCATTCGGATGGGCCATGGTGATTGAGTCGGGTACTGGTGTGGTAAGCGCATTTGTTTCTAAAATATAATAAAAATGAAATAAAACGAAATTTAAATTGTTTAATCAAAAAAATTTATTATTTTTAAAAGAGATAATAAATCGGTGCCTATAATTTTTTCGGTATATAAAAAATATTTTAAATAAAAATATATATTTTTTGTATATAAATATTATTTTTATTTTGAGTTTATTTTCAAAAATATTTAAACCAATAGTAAAGTTGTTATATTATTATTCAATATTTTGATCAATAATTTCATGTTCCCGTTATAATTGTTTTAATTTCGTGTTTAAAAAATTATAAGTTATGATTTGATCAAAATTTGTTTTCTATAGTATGTACATTTGTTTTCAAAATGTAATAATAATAAATTGAAAAAAAAACTAAATTGTTGAATAAAAAGAGTTTATTATTTTCAAAGAGATAATAAATTGGTGCCTATATTTTTTTCATATATAAAAATATTTGAATCAACAATATATTTTTTTTCCCGTCTATACAAATAATAAATATTATATTTTTTTGATTTTATCTATAAAAATAGTTGGATCAATAGTAAATTTAGTCCCTTTTATAATCATTTAAATCAACAATAATTTTTTTTACCTATATGAAAATATTTGGATCAAAAAGAAAATTTTAAATATTGATATTTTAGTCATTTAAAGAGTAAAATTATAGATTTTATATTTTTCAAGATAAATTTTAAAAAATAGTCG
This sequence comes from Vicia villosa, assembly GCF_029867415.1. Lineage (NCBI taxonomy): Eukaryota > Viridiplantae > Streptophyta > Magnoliopsida > Fabales > Fabaceae > Vicia > Vicia villosa. Next base: position 102,478,826 of record NC_081184.1, on the reverse strand, counting down.
ATAGAAATTTATTAATTAATATTTTAATTAGTAATTTTATTTTCCCCGTTATTTTGACATTATTTATAAAAATATTGAAATCAACAGTAAATTTGTTCCCCATTATTATTCTATATTTTGATCAATAATTTTATGTTTCCGTTATAATTGTTTTAATTCGGTGTTTTAAAAAAATGATAAATTATAATTTGGTCAGAATTTGATTTTAATAGTTAATCAAATGTGATCAAAAATATTAGTCAATATTGAGATCAAGAGTCAAATTTTTCATGTTTCATATAGCTTTTACGGTATGAAAAAACAAAATTTTATAAAATTTTATTGACTCCCTATAACAATCTAAATTTGTTATAATTTATATAAATTAATGACAAAACTTCAAGCAAAATAAAATAGAAGGGAAAAAATATTGAATCAGCAATGTTAGTGTATGAATCTTTGGTTATATTTTTGTAATGTTAATTTTTAATTTAAAAATAAATATTAAGATACACATTTATTAAGTATATAAAAATAAATTATTCATTAGGAAAATAAAATAGCAACAATAAAATATTTTTTTTAATTTTTTTTTTGTTTTGATAAATTGATCTAAAATTTTCTTTTATAATTCAATTAAAATATTTATTTTAGTTTAAAGGTATTTTAAAAAAACCATAGTAGCTACAGATGGAATTGTGTATTCAAAAGTTAAGTAACATCCATTATTTAGTGGATCTTTAAAATTGGATAACTCAAATAAAAGATTTAGATAAAAAAATAGAGATTGCTGAATCTCAAAGGACCAGCCGCCCCACCTAAATTATCACCTAAAATATTTATATTAATAATACACTGTTTTAGCATTTATAAAAATATTTGTACCAATAAACTTTTTCCTTCTTATAAAAAATATTTATTTCAACTAATTGTTAGTTGGTCCAGTGGTCATTGGCGCTGGAATTGGTAGGGAGAACCACGATTCGATCCCCCGCAACTGCGATCGGGAGAACTGCGATTCATTATTGTATGTCTAGTTACCTAGGTTATGGGGAAATGAAATAAAAATTATCGTAGACTCGAGAATGAGATTTTCAATTCTGTACATGTCAAATCATGAATTAGTAATTACTTACATTGAATCTCCGAACAAATCCCAATTTATGTATGGATCCATAGGTCTATGTGTGTATATAGATCCTGTTCATGGATTAACGAAAATGTGCAAAAGATCTAGTTCCGAGATTTTGACTAAGTGATTGTTGAATTTTTTTCCTTGGAATGAATAGAAAAAAATGGATTGATTCGATCCGAGTTATTATCCCCGATCAATCCTAAACCAGATGGATCATTTCTTTTTCTAATATATGAAGTATTCGATTTGACTATGCTAAATATAATTAAATGAATAAGATTAAGATAAAATTAATAGTTAGTGAAATCTATAAACAATGAAATCAAGCATAGTTAATTTGGTTTCTTTGGAAGTCTAGTTACCTAGGTTATGGGGAAATGAAATTTAGTCCATATGCACAGGCTTTTGGACAGGATGTGTGCTGTCTGTATTGGACATGTACTGATAAAAAATAGACAGTCATTATGAGGTCTGCCTGCATAGAAAAAATGTGAAAAGTCTCATATTTTCAAGTTGTAACAACTCCTTTAATAAATGCAGGGATAAAGGAGACATCACCTTTCATTTATTACATTCATCACAATAAAGTAAACTATTATCAGAGCATGCAAGATGTTTTTAAAAATCTATAAATTTGACGATGACAAAAAAATTCCAAACATAAGAAAGGCAAGTTTGAAAGGCATACATAGTTGAAAAGATATTTGTTTAATACAAATAAGAAAACATGTTGGTTGAAAACTTAGTTTGAGAAGATAATTAAGACCATTAATATTCATAGTTTGTGGATACATGTTGATATTAAAACTAATCTTTCTTATAATTAGAGAAAAAGTAAATAGAATTAAATTTTTCCAAACAATCCAAAAGTAAATAGAAAAATGTACTAATAATTAGAGAGACTCATGAATCATTTTCAAGACTTTAATAAAAGTCACTTACATTTTTTTATTATTATTTCCTAAAATAATGATTTAGGAAAAGTAAATAGAATTAAATTTTTCCAAACAATCCAAACAAATATTTTATAATCATTTAGTGTCCAAATAAATACATCATTGCAATACAAAAATTTGAATCCATACATGTCTACACTTAAACACAGAGTTTACTATAACTACATGGCCATTGTTCTATGAGTCATACTCTTTCTACATTACAGTATAGCTCCTCCTTCCTGCTATCTCCATCTAAGGAGCCAGACCAACAACAAAATAAGTTATAAATCCAAATACAAGAAAACATAAAACATTCATTACATGGAAAATTCAAGATAAAGAGATGATCATCATTATTGCTGCCAAAAATTAGAGGAATGAAAACGTATTTCTGCTATCAAAAAAGAAGAAAGAAGAAGATGGAGAGAAGTAAGCAAAAGAGAAAGAAAGAGCTATCAGAAAAAAGAAGAAAGTAGAAGGGGAAGAGAGAGAACGTGAAAATGTAAATAAAATATAATTTTGAATTAAAGCTGCAATTGAAAAAAGAGTCAAGAGGACAACAAATAGAATTTTAACTATGTGACATCATCAATTGATCCAAACCAACCAAGCAAAGACATGATTCAATAACCATGTAGTTAAAATTGAACAATATGACATCATTAGTTGCAAAAAGTATTTTTTGGACACAAAATATCCCCATTTTGATGAGGTGGAGGGCAAAGACAAAAGGTTAAATAAGTGTTTTTCAGAGCCATTAATTTTCTTATATTATAGATAGGAATAATAATAATAATAATTGAGATAAAAAAAAATTAGTAAAGCAATTAATAAAATCAATAATAGTGACAATTAAAACAAAATTAACAGTAAAGTGGAAAAAAGGTGTTTTCAATTTTTAATAACAATTCAACTTAAAAGTTTATTTCAATATAAATTAAAAATAGGAAACCAAAATTAATATTTAAAAGAAATAATAGCAAATAGACTAAGAACTTGAATTAAAATAAAGAAGAATGAAACTTTAAACCTCGAATTGAAATTAGACTTGAATCGGATTTTTGACTTGAAACGTTGACTTTTAAATCGAACTTCTTCGACTCATCTCGCCAATCTCGCTTTTCCTCGATCTCGTCCCTGTCTAACAAAACAAAAGAGAAACATGACCTATTTTTTGTAATTTGGATTAAGGGTTAGTAAATGTAAAACATAATCAGATAAAATGCAATGATGCTAATGAGATGGAATCGTAGGGTAAAAATCAGGGAGCAACAGAAAGCCTCGACCAAATCTCTCTAGTTTTGAATGTAAGTTTGTTCTAATTGCATGTACCATTCCAGTGATGCCCCAGGCAGGCTATCATGGAAAAGTGCATCAACAGCCTTTCGTCCTTAGAATATACAGATATCTTACTATGGCGAGCCTTCACATGAGTCTTCGGGCAAGTAGTACCTGTGTATTTGTCAAAAGTAGGAACTTTGAATTTCAGTGAAACTCTTACCCCAAGCACCAACCCCAAGTCGGTAACATCCATCCCCAAAACTCCTTTACCTTCCAAAGCTTTCAAACTTTCCTCAAGCATGCGGAACTTTCTATCTTCAGCAGGGAAACCCAAGTCAGTGTTGTTCATAGAATACATCTTTTCATTACGATCCATCTCTAGCTCTTGCATATGAGGGTTCATTCTCACATTTTGATGTGGTTCAGGTGGTGGTGGTGGTGAAAACAAACCCTTGTTACCATACAGACCCTGGTTACGAACAAAGTTCTGATAACCATTAGCATGTTGACCATTTAAGTGAGGACCAGTGATGTTTATAGTGGCAGCAGCACGAGGTTGACCCACAGAAATATCTTCAAACATAAACTCAGGATGTTCTTCTTCATTACAGTGAGGTCTCTCAACAAGAGCCTTAAGCTCCTCCTGACTATGAGTCATTTGATTGGTGATAACCTCCATGAGTCGTGTCATCTGATTGATCATATGAGGCTCTATTTGGTAAAACTAGCTGGTAGCTAGTAGCTGATAGCTGGTAGCTGGTGACTGATAGGTGATAAGCTAACACGAGTGTTTGGTAAATTAGCTATTTCATTAGCTGATAGATACAAAATGACATAAAAGATTATTTTAATTAATAAGGCAATAATATTGTGTTAAACTAATAAGGGTATAAATGGGAAAAAAGTCACAAGCTAAAAGCTACGAGTTCAAAAGCTACTTCAAATAGCTTTTGAAAAACAACTACTAGCTAAAAGCTAAAATAGCGTTATCAAACAAAATTTCTTCATTAATGTGAGCTGATAAGCTAAAAGCTAAAAGCTCTTTTTTGAGTCTTACCAAAAAGGCCCTGAGTCCCCGTGTCGTTCAGTTCAGCTTGAATCTGCTCCATCTAATGGCACTGATTGCTTCTTGTTGCGTAACGGTGGAAAGTTGGCTTTGCAATCTCTGCTAAGAAAAGCATAATCAAAATAAGAAGACCGGTCGGAAACCCTGTTATGCATGTGGTACATGAGTGCATGAATGCATGCAATGTATGCAATGACACGTTTAGTTATTTCCAAGAATCTAAAACTTTAATTCGAGTTATTAAGCAAGAGGAACATTGAGTACTGGCAAACCACAATCATCATTAATTGAACATAAGAGGGATACTACTAGTTCATAAATAAAAGCCAAAGGTAAAGTACTATAATAACAACTGAGAGATCTCATTAACAAGCCTGATGGCGACCCACATAAGAAAAGACAAAACCAATCCTTCAACTTCAGGTAGGTCAAAAGTCTATGCCCTAGGTTCTCCTGGCTCCAAGCTTGGGACTCTTTCAACTGCTTTTTTGTCTTCGCGTCATTTGGCCTCTAGATAAAATTCTGAATTAGCTCGTCCTCCCTAATGAAAACGCACTCCCAATGTCGTTGTTTCAGCATATAACTATCACATCCATCATAATCTCCAAGTTAATCTGGTATAAGTGCCTTGCCATTGTCTTCCAATTGAGCTTTAAGCCTTTCAATCTCTTTCACTATTTGTACCTCAGCACAAACAAAAGTGCTTCCTCCACCCTCTTCAACTCTTGATCTCTTCCTAGCCTTCACAATGCTGGATGTTTCTTCTCTAACCTTCTTGAGCTTGTGAGCCAATTGAGCTCTCTCTTGAGTAGCCATTAGACATTCCACTACCATCTTCTCATTCTCTTCATGGAGTTGACGATTCTGAGCTTGAATTTCCTCGTAATCCCCTAAGACACAACATCAAGATGTTCAGGCTCTTCCGAATATAGCGGAGCTTCCACAGGAAAATGTAACTTAATGGTCTCACCTCTCTTCTTAATCCAACCCACGTATGATGAGTAAGCAGCGCAATCTCTTTTCCTAAAGTAATCCCTTCCTTTCAGATAGATGTCCTCCTAGGCTCTAGTTGCTTTCTTTTTCACTTCAACTCCATCAGATACATTATAAAACAAAGAGTCACGTACATCCCTTTCTTCAGGTGGACCTCTCAAAGCGAACCCCAATTGTCTTCTCGAAAGAGTTGGGTTGTAATTAATACCACCTCTTCTCCCCATAAGAGGCACATTTTGAAACTCACCGCAACTGAAGATAACTTCTTTACCATCCTATGTGTTTAACTGATCTTTGTACCAAGAAATGTCTTTGGATGTGAGACTCATCTGAAGGAAGAGAAAAACACAAGAACGAGGGGTTTGAATTGGATTTTCAAAACTTTTCCCTTTAGATACGATGTTCATACAAATTAAACAATAATGAATGCGATGAATATAAAAAATGACACATTCATGTTATCTAAGTTCCCCTGAGAAAATGTTAGTCTTGTCCCCCCGCCCAAGTGATTACAATTGCACGGGCCAAATGTTGATGACTTACAACCAAAGCATTGATCAATTGTTAGTGATCTCTAAAAAATTATGACCTACCCGGTCCCCTAAGAGATATAACGATCAATGACTTCTCAAGAATTCTGACCCTACTAGTCCCTTGAAAGAGATTTCTCCATAATGACAAACTGTCAAAGTCTTATTGAGTATACAGACTACAACTAGTCACTTAAGGAACAAACAAATTACAGTTTCTTAAAGTTTGTGTTTACATGTTTGCTTCTATCAAACTGATTACACAAATGTTTAAGTACAAGATAATAACACAAAAGTGTTAAACAAGATATGAGCAACAACTCATTGCTTTTACATGATTCTAAAAAGACGTATTTGATAAGTAATTGGGTAGTATCTTGTAGAAATCTTCTTACTCTTATTTCTCTTAATTATTTATCCTCTTTTTTGTTCAGCTTTCAGCTTTGCTTGAGTATTTTGGCTTCATCAGCATGAATAGCATTGACAGCTTCAGCATTGGCTATTGCAGTAGCATTTTTGGCATTAACACTCTTTCTTCTAAAATCTTGATCTTCTTTTATATTCTTCAGAAAAGAGAAGTTGTAAGGATAGAAAAGTCCTTTCTAGAAACCAACGGTTACTTTCCAATATATAGTATCAATGTAGATGTTGGATAATACAACACGTTACTTCCTTAGCGTGTAGCTTGCAGTTTTATCATGATAGCGTGGAAGACAGCTTCTGAATAGTACAAACGTCTTTGTAATAGTGGATTTGTTTAAGCATACCATTGTCAGGATATTCTCATCCTTGCGGTTAGGATTGTAATTCGTACTTGGCATTGCAGCTCATCAGACTCAGGCTTGGCCACTCGTACAGTTAGCATTTCCAATCTGCTTGGATTTGAAATAACACACCCTTTTTCAAAAGGTTAAGAGAAAAAGATTTGGATTGGTTGGTGTTTTTGTCACCAGGCATGAGGTATCAGAGTATTTCTTCCTTAATTTGAAAGTGTTTGAGGTAAGTACAATACTAAAGTCTATGACATGAGATACTTTGAACGGTCTAGTCAAGCGCCTCATATCCAAAGTCCTCTACATGTTGTTAAGGCTCATGGCCTATATGTACATACCACATTTATTAAGTGTTTTATAAGTTTGAAGAAGAAGGGAAGTTTTTTTTTTAAAAAATGAATGCAAGAGAAAAGACTAACAAAAGGGGAGTCTCAATCCTACTTGTTGTCATGCTAGTGGACCTAAAGTTAGGATCAAATAGGAGATCTACCTAATATTGTCATACATGGATACCAATCCTAGGGTCTACTTTAGTTCAATCTTGACAAAAAAAATGAACCAAAGAAATCCTATGGAGAACATGCAATACTCATAAGGAAAGAAGAAGAAGAAGAAGAAGAAGAAAACAAACAATCGCATATTTAACGAAGATATGAAAGCAAACATACATACATATGAAAAATAACCACTTACTCACAAAATAGGCACTTAACCAAGATACCTAAAGCATACCTACTTAACCAAGCAAGTAAACAATGGTTAACCAACCAAAAGGACATGTCATAAGTACACATGAAAACATTTCAAAGCAACTGCCCCTAGCATTGTAGGTCTAACCCTCACCCCAAACGAAATATCTGTTAGAACAAGATTTGTTCTGATCAATATTCTTAGTTTTGATGATAACAAGCATATGAATTTTGCATGAGATAATGTGGTACTCTAATACTATGCAATTTCCATTTCAGGAATTATATAAAGAGTATGCACAAAATCAGCGCAAGAAGCACTGACTCAGAAGGTTCATCATGCAACATCAGAACATGGTCTGGCAAGACATCAGAAGATGGTCAAGCAGAATCAGAACATGGGTCTATGGAAGCATCAGAAGAACTTGAGATCAGAAGCAGAAGCACTGAAGTTCTCATGGTATCACGCTCAGAAGCTCTTCAAGGTTAGAAGACAAGAAGATGCTCTACACCAAGCTGTTTGACTCTGATGATATTCAAACGTTGTTTACACAAACATCAGATCAGAAGCAAGTACTAGACTGGCAGGCTACGCTGACTGACAAAAGGAACGTTAGAAGCTATTAAAGGCAACGTCAGTAGACACAGCGGAAACAAGGCTCGAGGTAGTTGACAAAAGAGTGAAACATTAAATGCAATGCCGTACGGAATACGCAAAGCATTAAATGCTCCCAACGGTCATCTTCTCAAACGCCTATAAATATGAAGTTCTGATGAGAAGCAAACGTTAACGAATTACCAACTCTGAACCAATCTTGCACAAACGCTGTTCAAATAAAAAGCTCTCAAACTTCATCATCAAGCTCACTACATTGCTGTTGTAATATCTTAGTGAGATTTAAGCTTAAACTTAAGAGAAAATCACAGTTGTGATAATAGCTTTATAAGAAGCATTGTAACTCTTAAAAGAATTTGTTTACATTAATTTGTAAGTTCTAGAGTGATCAGGTTGTTGATCAGTATACTCTAGCAAGTCTTAGAAGTTGTCTAAGAAGTTTGTTCCTAGAGTGATCAGGTTGTGATCAGGATACTCTAGAAGACTTAGCAGTTGGCTAAGTGGAAAACCATTGTAATCAAGTGTGATTAGTGGATTAAATCCTCGGGTGAGGTAAATCACTCCAAGGGGGTGGACTGGAGTAGTTTAGTTAACAACGAACCAGGATAAAAATCATTGTGCAAATAGTTTTTATCTTACCAGTTTTAAAGCTACACTTATTCAAACCCGCCTTTCTAAGTGTTTTTCTATCCTTCAATTGGCATCAGAGCGCCGATTCTAAGGTGCAAGCACTTAACCGTGTTTAGAAAATATTCAGGAAGAGAAAAACGCTTCAGTAAAAGATGGCTGGTGAAATTCCAACAAACACATCTACATCTACATCTGGCTCTGCTGAGCAATACAGTGGTAACAATGGTTATACCAGACCACCAGTATTTGATGGTGAAAACTTTGAATACTGGAAAGATAAACTGGAAAGTTACTTCCTTGGTCTAGATTGTGACTTATGGGATCTTCTGGTGGATGGTTACAAACATCCAGTGAATGCTACTGGCGTAAGGCTTACAAGACAAGAAATGAATGATGATTAAAAGAAGCTTTTCAAAAATCATCATAAATGTAGGACTGTTTTGCTGAATGCTATCTCTCATGCTGAGTATGAGAAGATATCTAACAGGGAAACTGCCCATGATATATATGAGTCATTGAAAATGACCCATGAAGGAAATGCTCAAGTCAAGGAGACCAAAGCTCTTGCTCTAATCCAGAAATATGAAGCCTTCAAGATGGAGGACGATGAAGATATTGAGAAGATGTTCTCAAGATTTCAAACGCTAACTGTTGGATTAAGAGTTCTAGAAAAGGTTACACCAAGGCTGATCATGTAAAGAAGATCATCAGAAGCTTACCCAGAAGATGGGGTCCAATGGTGACTGCATTCAAGATTGCAAAGAATCTGAATGAGGTTTCTTTGGAAGAGCTATTCAGTGCCTTGAGAAGCCATGAGATAGAGCTGGATGCAAATGAGCCTCAGAAGAAAGGTAAGTCTATTGCATTAAAATCTAATATTAAAAAATGCACTAACGCTTTTCAGGCTGAAGAAGTAGATTATGAAGAATCAGAATCAGAAGAAGAAGATGAACTGTCCATGATCTCCAGAAGGGTAAACCAACTCTGGAAGAGCAAGCAAAGGAAGTTCAAGAGCTTCAGAAGTTCAAAGAAATTTGAACGAGAAGAATCTTCTGGTGGCAGAAGATCTGACAAGAAAAAGATCGTCTGCTATGAGTGCAATGAGCCTGGACACTTCAAGAATGAATGTCCAAAACTTCAGAAGGAGAATCCCAAGAAGAAGTTTCATAAGAAGAAAGGTCTTAAGGCAACATGGGATGATTCTGAATCAGAATCAGAATCAGACTCTAAAGGAGAGCAAGCCAACTTTGCACTGATGGCTACAGTGGATGATGGATCAAAATCTACATCAGAATCAGATTCTGAAGAGGTATTTTCTGAAATATCTAGGGAAGAGTTAGTTTCCAGCTTAACTGAACTTCTGGAACTCAAGGCTCATCTTAGTATCAAATACAAAAAGTTGAAAAAGCAATTTGAATTTGAAACTAAGAAGCTGGAAGTGGAAAATTCTGAGCTGAAGGAAAAAGTTTTAAAATTATCCAAAGATAATAGATCTCCTTCTGAATCAGAAAAATCCATTCCTAGTCTCAATCATATTCTGAAAGAATATGACTCGAGCTTCAGAAAGTTCCTATCTAGAAGTATTGGCAAAAGTCATCTTGCTTCTATGATATATGGTGTCTCTGGAAACAAAAGGTTTGGTTTTGGCTATGAGGGTGATACCTCACATAAATTTGAACCTGTTGATGATTTGAAAATCACATACAAGCCATTGTATGATCAGTTCAAATATGGCCATGCACATGATATTAGGCTCACTTCACATGCACAGAGTTTTAACACTGTACACACCAAGAAGCATGTGACACAACCTAAGAAATATTATGCTGTCAAACCTAAATAATATCATGTTGTTCCTCCTGTTAACTATTATGCAAAACCCAAGTTCAATCAGAACTTGAGAAAGACTAACAAGAAAGGACCCAAGAAATTGTGGGTACCTAAGGAGAAGATAATTTCTGTTGCAGATATCCTTAGCTGCAAAGAGGACAAAGCACAAAATGTCATGGTACCTGGACTCTGGGTGCTCGCGACACATGACGGGAAGAAGGTCTATGTTCCAAGACCTGGTGCTTAAGTCTGATGGAGAAGTCAAGTTTGGAGGAGATCAGAAGGGCAAGATTATTGGCTCTGGAACCATAAGTATTGGTAACTCTCCTTCCATAACTAATGTACTTCTTGTAGAAGGATTAACGCATAACTTATTGTCCATAAGTCAATTAAGTGACAATGGTTATGATATAATCTTCAATCAAAAGTCTTGCAAGGCTGTAAGTCAGAAGGATGGCTCAATCCTATTTACAGGCAAGAGAAAGAACAACATCTATAAGATTGATCTTTCAGATCTTGAGAAGCAGAAGGTGACTTGCCTTATGTTTGTTTCTGAAGAGCAATGGGTCTGGCACAGAAGATTAGGACATGCTAGTTTGAGAAAGATTTCTCAGATTAACAAACTAAATTTGGTCAGAGGACTCCCAAATCTGAAATATAAATCAGATGCTCTTTGTGAAGCATGTCAGAAGGGCAAGTTCTCCAAACCTGCATTCAAATCTAAGAATGTTGTCTCTTCCTCAAGGCCATTAGAACTTCTGCACATTGATCTGTTTGGACCAGTCAAAATAGCATCTGTCAGAGGGAAGAAATATGGATTAGTCATCGTAGATGATTATAGCCGCTGGACATGGGTAAAGTTCTTAAAACACAAGGATGAGTCTCATTCAGTGTTCTTTGAATTCTGCACTCAGATCCAATCTGAGAAGGAGTGCAAAATCATAAAGGTCAGAAGTGATCATGGTGGCAAATTTGAGAACAGATTCTTTGAGGAGTTCTTCAAAGAGAATGGTATTGCCCATGATTTCTCTTGCCCTAGAACTCCACAGCAAAATGGAGTTGTAGAGCGAAAGAATAGGACTCTGCAAGAAATGGCCAGAACCATGATCAATGAGACCAATATGGCTAAGCACTTCTGGGCAGAAGCAATAAACACGGCATAATAGAATCTCTATAAGACCTATTCTAAATAAGACTCCTTATGAATTGTGGAAGAACAGAAAGCCCAACATTTCATATTTTCATCCTTTTGGATGTGTGTGTTTTATTCTGAATACTAAAGATTATCTTGGTAAGTTTGATTCTAAGGCACAAAAATGTTTTCTTCTTGGATATTCTGAACGCTCTAAAGGCTACAGAGTATACAATACTAAAACATTGGTTGTAGAAGAATCAATCAATATCAGGTTTGATGATAACCTTGGTCTTGAAAAACCAAAGCAGTTTGAGAATTTTGCAGATATAGATATTGACATATCAGAAGCTGTAGAACCAAGAAGCAAAGCTCCAGAAGCAGAGAGTCTCAGAAGCAATGGATCAGAAGATCAAGTTGCTGCATCTTTAGAGAATCTCAGGATTTCTGAAGAGCCAACAGTCAGAAGATCTTATAGACTCACCTTAGCTCACTCAGAAGATGTGATTCTTGGAAAGAAAGACGATCCTATCAAAACTAGATCATTTCTAAAGAATGACAATCAGAAGCAGTGATCACAATCAGAAGGTGTAAAGTCTATTCAGAACAACACAGCTGTCATCAAGTAGTTTCTGATGGTGAACACGTGTCTGTACGGTTAGTAAAAAGCGTGAAGAATCTGATGGGACGCCTTCCTAGGTAACTGTGTTAAATCATTTCTTTTACCACGTTCTCTCACCTAACGTCACTCATCATTTAATGCAATTGATTTCTTTTGATTCTGTAACTGTTCATTCTCAAAATTTTATTGCATTCTTTTTCAAATCCGTCTCTATAAATACATTTCAAATCATAACGTTTATCTTTTTCGCTCCCATTCTCTCTTTCTTCTTGCATGCATTTTTGCAACCTTTTCAGTCTCTTCTCAAACCCTAAGCGCAAACCCAAATCTTGTTCTTCTAATTTATGTTTTGTTTCAATGGCCGCTTCATCATCTCACAATGTTGGCTCATCTGTCCCTCTTCATCTTCAAGAAGAAGAAAATCAGCAAATCACTCTGGTTGTTGCCTGCTCTATTCCTAAGAAGGATTTGGAAGTTATCTGTGAACTCATGGTAGATTTTGATAGCATCGAAGAACATGAATATCATCTTAAAGAAGATATCATTTTTCAAGGATGGACTTCATTGTTTGCTGAGTTCTGTGGACCGGTCTACCCAGATCTTGTTAAGGAATTTTGGGTGCATGCAGTTGTTGCCCCTAAATCCATTATGTCTTTCGTCCATAGGAAGTTTGTGGTAGTTACTGAGAACATTCTGAGAATGATGTTCGATCTAATAAACCCTGAGGGTGCTTATGAAATTGATCAAAGGGCTGATTGGGATGATGTGTTGTCTACCCTTTACACAAACGTTAAGAAGACAAAGCATGTCAAGGACATGAAAGACCTCTACAAAATCTGGACCAAGATTCTTCTGGGGTTTTTCTATCACAGGAAAGGAACACATGCTGCAGATTTCGTTAACAATGAGCAGAAATACATTCTGTATTGCATTGCCACTAAGAAGAAGGTTGATGTTATCTACATAATCTTCAATCACATGTGGAATGCTGTGAGGGATTCCAGAAATGCCTTCAGAGTGAAAAATTGTACTATCATTCCTTTTGGAAGAATCATTACAAACCTTCTGGTTCACTCCAAGATTGTTGAGAACCTGGAAGCTGAAGGTACTATCAAAGACCTTGTCATTACCTCTGGAAGTTGCTTGAATGCTCTCACGTTGAGAAAGATGAAGGTTATTGATACTATCATCAAAACCCCTCAACCTTTTCCTGGAACAAGAAGCAGAAGAGATCCAATTCTTGCTAACTTTGAAACCTTCTTCAGAAGTGAGGTGCCAGAAGTCAGAGCTAGATATCTGAAGTCACTCAAAGAAGATGAAGGAGTAAAAGATCAAGAAAAAGGTGCTCCTGCTAAAGTAGGCCGCAGGAAAACTTCTACCTCTAGGGCTGCTGCCTCAGAAGATGTTTCAGAAGCTGCTCCTCAAGCTGCTGAAAAGAAGGAAAGAAGGACCAAAAGAAAATTTGATCATCCTTCTGATAATCAGGTGAAGGTAGTTCAGAATGTAGTTGCTGCTACTGTTAAAGAGGTTGTTCCAGAAAAAGTTATTGCTGAAGTTGTTCAGGCCGTTTTAATTGAATTTGAAAAGAATAAGAAGAAGGCTGCTGATAAGAAGAAGAAGAAGAATTCGAATAAAAATGTTGAAGTTGTTAAAGCTGTTGAGAAGAAGATCAGAAAAAGGAAGCTGATAATAAATGACTCCGATGAAGAAGAGGTTGTTCAAGAAGCTGTGAATCAGCAGGTAGAAATCTCGCAAGGACCAACAACTCAAGCAGTTGAAGGTCAGAATGTTGTTGAAAATGAGAAGGAAGCCCTGGAATCTGCCAGAAGGAGAGAAATCTCTCGTGGTAAAGCAAAGATTGTTGAAGAGCAGAAGAGTAAGAAGTAGAAGAAGCTTGAGGCTGTGTTCGAAGCTGTTCAGAAGGTATCCAAAGGTATACATCTCTCTGAACCTGATTTTGTTCCTACTTTACGTTCAGAAGTTGCACCAATAGCTGTTGCCCAAACCCCTGAACCAGTAAATCAACCAGATAAAGCCCCATCAGAATCACCCATAAAAGTTCATGTTCTCACACCTCCCTCTTCTCTTATAACAAAAACCCTTACTCCTCCTCTTTCACCCATTCCAGATGTTTCCATTCCTTCCTCTACACCCGCAACCAACCTTGCTTCTGACCAAATCCTTAATAACCCTGTTCTTGATATACCACCCCTACAAACTCTCTTTCCACCTCACAAATATATCCACTTCTCAACCACCTCCACATGCAAACTTTGAACCCATTCCTTCCACCTCTCAAAACAACCCATGTGTTTCTGATCTTCCAGACTCTGCATCACATGAGCAATTGCTCCGTGATTGCAACTACACTCCCAAGCCTCGTCCTGAAGCTGAAATGGTAGTGTTAGATTCTGAGAACGAAGCAGAATCATCTTTTAGGTTGGATAGAGAACCTCAACCATATTCTGTCCCTAACCCTGACTCTCCAATAACCAAAATGAAATTCCGCCAGGAATACCCTATTGGTGTAATTTTTGAATTGGTAAAGAGGAATCTCAGAAGAGTCTTTGATACTCTCAGAATCGCTGAAAGTGCTGGCCTGAATGATGTTGCTATGCGAAAGTTTTGGAGAATCTTCCGAAGAAAAGTTGATGCTTGTTTTGAAGAACTTCAGGAAGCTTGTGTAGAAGCTGCTCCACGGCCTTGTGGTATTCTGAGAAGTTATGAAGACTTCTGGTTTGCTCGTCTCGGAGGAAGATATATCTTTGAAGAGAAGAGATTTGTGGATGAGCTGGAAGAAGCAAGAATTGCTGCTGCAATGGAAGCTAATCCTTGCAGGGAAATTGTGGTCTGGAGACCTCAATATCCTGTTCTGCTTGGAGATTTCAGGACTCTCTTTGAATTTCTGAGGGAAAACCCTTCTGAGAAAGACCCAAGCTTGGTCATTCCAGAAGTTGTTGACCCACCAGAAGTTGAAGGTCCTTCTGCTCCTAGGAATCTTGCTGCCATTCTTCAGGCACTTAGAATGGAGATTCTGAGGTTCCTGCTGCAGAGTATGGAGATGCTTCTATGGAAGAATCAGATGCTGAAGATCATGTTGCTGAAACCATTCCTATTGAGGAAAATCCTGCAAATGATCTGACTTTGGAAGCTACGGATCAGCATGCCATCCCTTTGGAAAGAAGTTGTGAAGCTTCTTCTGATGAACCTTCTCGTCTTGCAAGGACTTTGGAAGTCATTCAGAAGAACCAGGATGAGCAAAGATCTATCAACACTGAGTTTCGTGCTTTCATGGAAAGGCAGAATGAGAGCAACAATGGGATTCATGATATGCTGGCCAAGATCATGTCAAAACTAGGGTCATCTTAGATTGAGTCTTAGATTGTTTTCTTTTGTTTTGCTGCCTCTGTTTTTCTTTGCATCTCCCCTTGCCCTTCCTCTTGTACTTCTGAACCTTTTCTCCGTGCTTAATGAATATTATCCTTTTTTCTTCTATGTGTTTGTCTTGTTTTTCATCTGAATCTTTTATGTTTTTGATGTTATGACAAAAAAGAGGAGAAAATGTGATAAATGATCTGATTTACTTTATCAGTTGTTGGGAGAAAGGCTCCACATTTCTAACAGAACTTGCAAAGTTCTATGTCTTTGAGTGTTGTCTTGCAGGAATTGAAGATCCTCTTTTAAAGCTCAACATGAGAAGCAAAGAGATGAGGAAAAGCAATTCTATAAAGAATCAAGCTCATGGAAATTGAAGCAAGCTGAGTGCTATAAAGCTTCAAGAATCAGAAGCAAGAAGGAAGAATGTTCTGATATTCTGATGATAGAATATACTTTCATTCTTATTCTTTATATGTTCTGATGCATGTTTTTAGTTACAAAATATGCTCTGAAACATTTTGTGTGTGTGCTTTGATACATATTATATGTTCTGAAACATATTCTATGTTCTGATTCATTCATGCTGACTTTTGTCATTTAGTTTGTTCTGTAACATTTCAGGATGTAGAGATGCTCTGACGATGCTCTGGTACATTCAACAATGTTCTGATACAATCTAGCATGCAATGACTCAAGAAGAAATTCAAGCTCTGAAGTTGTCCAATGGAAGCAAGAATCAGAAGCTATGAATATTCTGAAGATATAGGAAATTCAAGTTTTGAAGCTGTCCTATGGAAGCAAGAATCAGAAGGTGCGAATGTTCTGAAGATCTAAGCATATGTGAAAGTCTCTACTGAAATACTCAGGGAAGTCTTTTATTTATAAAAATTCTTCTAGTATTTATTTCAGGGGGAGATTATTTATCTCAGGGGGAGATTGTTAATCTCAGGGGGAGACATATTCACACATTGTCTATATGCTTATGCTATAGCTGTGTAATTGTCCTTAGCCGTCTGTCTTTTCTGATCGCAAATTCATATCATTTATGTATGTTTTTGTCATCATCAAAAAGGGGGAGATTGTTAGAACAAGATTTGTTCTGATCAATATTCTTAGTTTTGATGATAACAAGCATATGAATTTTGCATGAGATAATGTGGTACTCTAATACTATGCAATTTCCATTTCAGGAATTATATAAAGAGTATGCACAAAATCAGCGCAAGAAGCACTGACTCAGAAGGTTCAGCATGCAACATCAAAACATGGTCTGGCAAGACATCAGAAGATGGTCAAGCAGAATCAGAACATGGGTCTATGGAAGCATCAGAAGAACTTGAGATCAGAAGCAGAAGCACTGAAGTTCTCATGGTATCACGCTCAGAAGCTCTTCAAGGTTAGAAGACAAGAAGATGCTCTGCACCAAGCTGTTTGACTCTGATGATATTCAAACGTTGTTTACACAAACATCATATCAGAAGCAAGTACTAGACTGGCAGGCTACCCTGACTGACAAAAGGAACGTTAGAAGCTATTAAAGGCAACGTCAGTAGACACAGCGGAAACAAGGCTCGAGGTAGTTGACAAAAGAGTGAAACATTAAATGCAATGCTGTACGGAATACGCAAAGCATTAAATGCTCCCAACGGTCATCTTCTCAAACGCCTATAAATATGAAGTTCTGATGAGAAGCAAACGTTAACGAATTACCAACTCTGAACCAATCTTGCACAAACGCTGTTCAAATAAAAAGCTCTCAAACTTCATCATCAAGCTCACTACATTGCTGTTGTAATATCTTAGTGAGATTTAAGCTTAAACTTAAGAGAAAATCACAGTTGTGATAATAGCTTTATAAGAAGCATTGTAACTCTTAAAAGAATTTGTTTACATTAATTTGTAAGTTCTAGAGTGATCAGGTTGTTGATCAGTATACTCTAGCAAGTCTTAGAAGTTGTCTAAGGAGTTTGTTCCTAGAGTGATCAGGTTGTGATCAGGATACTCTAGAAGACTTAGCAGTTGGCTAAGTGGAAAACCATTGTAATCAAGTGTGATTAGTGGATTAAATCCTCAGGTGAGGTAAATCACTCCAAGGGGGTGGACTGGAGTAGTTTAGTTAACAACGAACCAGGATAAAAATCATTGTGCAAATAGTTTTTATCTTACAAGTTTTAAAGCTACACTTATTCAAACCCCCCCTTTCTAAGTGTTTTTCTATCCTTCAATATCATGGGTCAAGAAGAGAAAACAACCTAACTAGGCAAGTAGAAGAGGTAAACACACAAAGGAAGTAAGCATTTGAACTATGCTACTTTGAAAGGAGCAAATACCAAGAGGGGACAAGAGGTAACCACCTAAGTTTAAACATGCTTTAAAGTATCTCATCACATCACAAAAGGTCTCATGTTATCTAACATCACCTAATCAAACAACTATGTATGGCAAAGAAGGACAAAACTTCTCAAGCAAGTTGTAAACAAAATAGCTCAAACTCTTAGCATGCCATCAAGCAATTAGAAGGCGACAACATCACATTAAAGTAATCACTTAGACATGGCAAACAAGACATAAGGGTAAAGCGTACCAGATTTTGGCATTAGAAGGCTCAAAAGAAAGCAATCACTTAAGCACACTAGCATGTGAAGCTCTATGTGTCAAGTGCTTAACCAAACATGTCATACAAAGGAAAAGTGAAGTGAAAGAGATGAAGAGGCATACAAGTCAGTAGAAAAGGTTTAAGGAACTCATCATCATCATACATTCATGTTTAAGAAAGAAACACAATGATATGACACAAGCACATGGTCACAAACATCTCTAAGTGAAAACTAGTCCTCTAGTCACGAAGTGCTAACAAGCAAAGGCGAAAGAGAAAAGACATGGAGGATAAGAGGAGACAAGTATGAACAGGGGAGTTCGATCAAACATGTCTCAACAGTATCAAAAGATTCAATCAAGAATTAAACTCAAAGCATAAGCATCAAAGGATGGCATTAGACAAACAATCATGAGAAGTCAGAAGTTTAGACATGTTATAATCATACATGAAAGACTTATTTTTGGTGTTTTGTAAATGTTAATTATGGAAAAGAAGAGAATAGAAATATTTTTAATATTTTGATGATTAATAAACTAAAGAGAACATATTTTTAGTATTTTTTTAATAATGAAATAAAATAAATGACTAAAATTATATAAAAAACCTAATAACTAACATAAAGTTAATCTAAATAAAAATCATCTATCGAAAATGAAAGAAATTTTTTAATGAAAGGTCATTATGGATCATTTAGTGACATATTAAGAAACATGAATAACCTAAATTCTATAAGCCCACACCTGAATATTAAAACTTAGTCATCTTACACAAACCAATACCACACACATACAGTAAGATTGAAAAGAACACCACATACATTACACATACAGCAAGAGTAGCAAGAGTAGAGAAAGTAAACTATAAAAAACGCAGAGAGAAAAACGAAAGAAAAAATTGGATGCGACCATGGTTTTAAATTGCGGACCGCGTCACCTAATGCGGCCGCAATATTGCGGTTGCGGTAGTGTCTGCATCCGCATCAGGCCGCAATTGCGGTGTGATTGTAAATCACAATAAAAACCACATCATAACACCACAACGGCCTCATCATAACACCGCATCAAGCCACATTAGATTATTCAATACTCGCAAAAATTATTTGGTCTATCTTCTTTTTTAATTATATAGATTTAAGATATATTTAAAAGGATCAATGATATTCAGAATGATGACGAATTATTAATGAGAAATATATAAAAATTTAGAGAGGAAATAGAAGAAATATGAAATCCAAAATAAATAATAAAATATAACATTTTATGTTCATAAATATGAATTCACGCTGCAACGACCGCATTCCGCATGGCAACAACCGCATCCGCAACTGCAATTTAAAACCATGGATGCAACGGCTAATGATAGGGGGGATATAATAGAGTTCTAGTTTATATTATTAGTTATCAATATTGTTATTGAGCTTTTACTAGTATTTGAGTCTTTAAGCTTATTACCCATTAGAAGTAGTGTATATTGTAGTCTCATTGAGACATTAGGCGATCAATCAATGAAAACAAACTTTATCTTTATCTTTTATTTTAATTCCCTTAACTTTTTAGTGTTCTTTCTTTAAAACCCTAGTTCATAGTCTTGATAGGAAAATTTTCCTATCAATTGGTGTTTTCATTCATATACTCAAATTCTCCTATGGATTATCCTTATCATACACCTTCATATCATTCATGGAGTATTCCTCATAACTATCCCACAAACCCTTTTTATATCTCCTACCACATCCTTATTTCCATCTTTTTCATGGGAACTTTTTACACCTTGTTACACTCATGTTGGATCATCATCACTAAGTTTGTATCCAAATCATGGGTAATCACCACATCCACCTAATCCTAACCCATATTCATCATATTCATCATCTCATTATTCATATTACTACAATAATTGTTATCAACAACTCCAACCAACAAACACCTCTTTCACAATTGGTCATAAATATTAAATCTATTCTAGAAATATAAGAGATTTTGAAAAGTTTTTGCAAGTGTCTCATATATGTTTTAAGAAAACATCTCATAAAAATTCTCAAAAGTTGTTTGTCTCAAAAAATTCCCCAAAAACTAAGCACGAAGCATTCATAGGAGAACCTTCAGACTCCTTCAAATATTCAGCAGCAAGAGTGCCGACAGAATCTCCAACAACACCTATGGCTAAATTGTCGGAAACTATTCGACCCATTCGACCCAAAAACCCTCCCCCACCTACCGGAAACTTCCATCCCCTTTTTCCAACCACAACACTAAATCTTCGAACCCTACAGAAGAATTTCGAAACCCAATAATCACATGAGAAGAAGCTTCACCGGAAATCCATTCTCCAAACCTTCTTCCCTCGTGGAAAACCCTAGATCTAGTTTCTCTCACACCCCTGCCAATAGTCTCATAGATTTCCCTCGTGGCGAATACTTGAAGTTTGGAATAATAAAGTTCTCATTCTTTCTCATAATTTACTTTCTGCATGTGAGACTATGGGATCTGCTACTACTATTTGCACTGATAAAACTGGTACACTCACTTTGAATCTGATGAAGGTGACAAAATTTTGGCTTGGTATAGAACCATTGGAAGAGGGTGCATATTTAAATGTTGATCCATTTGTTCTTCAATTGATCAAAGAAGGAGTTGCTCATAATATAACTGGTGGTGTTCATGAATCTAAATCAGACTCTAATTTGAAATTTGAGTTTTCTGGTAGTCCAACAGAAAAGGCAATATTATCTTGGGCTGTTTTGGAATTGAATATGGGGATGGAAACTTTAACAAAAAGTTGTTCTATTATTCAAGTTGAGACTTTCAACTCAAAAAAGAAAATAAGTGGAGTGTTGTTGAGAATAAATATTGACAACAGAATGAATGCACATTGGAAAGAAGCAGCAGAGATGGTTCTAAGAATGTGTTCAAAATAATATGATGCTTATGGTATTTTGAAACATCTTGATAAGGAAACCATGTCAAAATTTGAAAGAATTATTCAAGGTATGGCAGCTAGTAGTCTTCGTTGTATCACTTTCACATATGTTGAAGTTGAAGTTGAAGTGGAGAAGGTACCTGCTAATTTTTTATTACAAAAGGCTTACAGTAGACTTAGCTTCAAGGATTTGGAACTTGAAATTCCAAATCTATTCATTTGAGGACTAAGTCATGGATTTGGTAACTTGAAAGCAACTGCGGAGAACCGTCCACCAGTGACTCAAGATAAATTTCCTGTTATAATTGTTTAGTTTAAGCAATGGAATCCGGGAGTAATTTTAGAACCTTGAGGACAAGGTTCAAGTGAACCCGGCGGCAATGATAGAGGGGATATAATAGAGTTCTAGTTTATATTATTAGTTATCAATATTGTTATTGGACTTTTACTAGTATCTGGGTCTTTAAGCTTATTACTCATTAGAAGTATTATATATTGTAGTCTCATTGAGACATTAGGGGATCAATCAATGAAAACAAAGTTTATCTTTATCTTTTATTTTAATCCCCTTAACTTTTTAGTGTTCTTTTTTTAAAACCCTAGTTCATAGTCTTGATAGGAAAATCTTCCTATCAGCTAACCTGAAGTCAATTTGCTGACGATGCATAGGGCTGGAAATGAGTCGAGTCGAGTTGAATTCACCTCAACTCAGTTTGACTCGTTAAGAATTGGCCGAGTTCGAGTTCGAGTTCAAGTTTAAGACGAACTTTTTTTTCAGCTCAAACTCGACTCGTTAAGAATTGACCGAGTTTGAGTTCGAGTTCGAGTTTATCACGAACTTTTTTCAGCTCAAATTCGACTTGTTAAAAGTTCACGAACATCTCGATTCAACTCGTTAGATTACGCTTGTTAGGTTCAACTCGCTTATTTCACAGACTTAAAATTAATTTTTTAAAGTCTATTTATATATATATTTATATATATATATATATATATATATATATATATATATATATATTTGACATTTTAAATTAATATTTTTAAATAAAAAATATAGAAATAAATTAAAAGTTATAAAATTGGAATTTATACGATGTTAATTTTCTTTGTATAATTATTTGTAGAAATATTTTTCTCATTTGAGAATATATATTATCAATTATAATCATTAGATTAAAATAAAATATGATACTAAGATTTAGAGAAAATCTTCAAACCTACTCTTAAAGACAATATAATCTATCTCATATATAATCGAGTTGACTCATGAACCTAACGAGTCGAACTATGTATAGTTCAAGTTCAGCTCATTTAGTTAACGAACTTAGTTTTTAGCTCATACTCAGCTCATTTGGTTCATGAACCTAGTTCAACGATTTAATTTCCGAATCGAGTTTCGAACTATTTTCGAGTTAGTTTGGTTCATTGCCAGCCCTAACGATGCATATATCTGAGATGTGCGAAAGTCGTGTTACTGAACACTAATGGTGCGTGGCTCGGCTGGTGGTCGTCGTTTAGAGCGTTGCGCGGCGGCGGGTTTGGAGGACCACGGTGGTGCGTGGCTCTCGTGAGGGGGTCGCGATTGAAAAGGGTGTGCGGATCACGGATATGCGGTTGTTATTGTGGATTTAGTGTATGAATGCGATGATGATGAAGAACTGTGGTTCATGAAAGGTTGAATGGTTGTTGTTTGGGGATGGATCTTTGTTTGAACTACATGAATGTTTGGATGTAATGCTTTTGACAATATGGGACTTGTGTGAAAATTATTTGTCAATGGTGATAGTATAGTAAATATTGTGGTTATTTGCCGTGGAATATTTGAGACAAGATTTGTAACAAATGGAATTGGTTTCTCAAGGTTTATGAGAAGGTTTGGTAGCCAAAAAAGTGAAGATACGAGTAACTGCTTTTAGGAATTGAATTGGTTTTTTTGTATAGAAGTGGTGGAGAGTTTTTTTGTTAGTGAGTGTGTTAAAAAGTTAGGGTGAAATATGTACCATGGAAAGAGCATCTACGTGACAAAATTGGTGGAAAAGTTGGTGAAAGAAAGGTATGGATAAGTGACGGCTATCCTCCCCTTATGGTCTCCCATGCAACAACATTTACAGTGGACAATTTCTTTATAAACTCCCTAGAGGTGAGAACCCCTGCTGGAAATTCTAAAATATCCTTTATTTTGGAGATGCATCTCCAAAATCACTCATTTCACATTTTCAATTATTTCGGAGATGCATCTCTGAAAACACCTATTTTTTAGTGTTTTCGGAAATATATTTCTGAAAACGCTCATGAGAATGAAATTAGATCCTTAACCTCTTCATTCACTCTCCCAAATTTGTCATTAATTCCTCTTTCTTCACTCCTGTCTCTCTTTTATACTTCAAAATGAAACATATAACCATGTCGTCCTCGTTTTTGTCGAAGGATCAACATCAACTAATGGAGACAATTCTTGTTCAATTGTTAAGGTTGTCTTGGATCGCTGCCACCTTGCCTATTCTCATCGCTTCCTTTCCCATTCCTAAACTCAACTTCCTACGCCGAATCTTGTTGTTGTTCGCTAAGAGGGGGAAAATCATGCACCCCTCTTCTTCTTCTTCCCAAGTAACAACAACTCTTTTCATTTTTATTCATTTGATGCATAAATTTATCTTCTTTTTACCATTTTCGAAAACACCTTTTTTTCTAAAAAAATAAGATATTTCAGAAGTGCACATCAGAAATCACCTTTTTTTCAAAAAAAAGATGCATTTGGAGATGCACTTCCGAAATATAGAGGCGCTTTAGGAATTTCACGCGAATTTATAAGATGGTTGGGGTGGATAAAGAAATTGTCTTTATAGTGTTTGCTTTAGGGTTTTCTAGGTTAAAAAACATGGGCTTTTCAAAATGCAAGATGGGCCTAAAACACACCCCTAAATTAAATATAAAAAAATTGCATATGTTTTTTTAAACTAATAATAAAAAACTAAAATTAAATCTAAAATAAATAAACAAAAAATTACTAAATCTTAATAAAATATATTTAAAACAAATCTTTTTTTTATATTTTTAAAAGAAATTAAACTAAAAATTAAAGTACATATTTTTGATATATTTTCTAAAAGATAATAATAAAAATAAAAATCTATTAATTTGTCTAAATAAAAAAAATCAATAAATGATAACCCGAATAAAAAATATGCAAAGATGCAAAATGCAGCTATTTTTGCTTACTTTAATAAAAGTCTAATTTTTTAAAAGTATGTCAAAATGTGATGATTGAATGCACATGAAAACGAATGCGACACTCCAAAAATGAATGAAATGCGCGGGGTAAAACAGGGGTATGACACAACCCTAACATCTTGCACAAATGTTGATTCTTTGAACCCATGTCATATTCAATGAAATGCATGATATGCACATGACTTAATGATAATATGCAAAGTCTAAGCCAGATAAAAGTAAAATTCTGGAGGGTAAATTTTGAGGTGCAACAATGTGTGGTAAGACTAGATAGGATAAGATTAGAAATGACAATATTAGAGTGTTAGGGTAAGACATGTAGTAGAAAAGCGAGTGGAAAAAAGACTTAGGTGGTTTGGGCATGTAATGAGAAGATTTATATATTATATGATAAGGAGAGTAGATTATATGAAGATAGTCAAAGAATTAGAGGTACCGGCAAACCTAGAAAAATTATAAGAGAAATCATTACGAAAGATATAGAGATTAACGATTTGAAGAGAAACATGATCATCGATAGAACATTATGGCAGAAGTTAATCCATGTAGTCTTCGACTCTACTCAGTGAAATAAGACATGCTTATTGTTGTTGATGAGTTATGATTAGTATGATTTATTTTCATTCTTTATCTTACCACTCATGTGCATAAGAAACTTGAGTCCATCAATAATGATCAATCATCGAATATATTTCTTATAAAAATTATAATTTAAAGTGGTTGAATTAACAAGAAACCAAACATGCAACATAATCAATGTAAACACAAGCCCTTCGGTAACTTACTTTTGATCATGACATTGTTAAATTCTTAAAAGGCTTAATAACATAAGATTTTAGGATTACTGGTTTTTTCATAGGAAGCTTTCTCAATTTAGCATAGATCATTGCTTTTTTCTTTTAACAGCAGCATACATACAAACTGATTTGGTTCAAATGAGAAACAAGAAATAGAAGAAAAAATAACAAGACAATAATTGAAAAATCACTATATATAAATCTACAAATTGTAGATCAATTAACCCTCCCCAATTGCATGGTCACTTCATCTTTAATTAACTTTGACATATGATCATCTTCACCCTGAAAGTAATGCTACTATCATTGTAGCAAATGCAACAGGAACCAACATCAGACGCCGCTGTTTCACAGTAAAAGCGCCAGAATCATCGTTTCCGCTTGGAACTTCGGCGCTGTCAGTAGATTTCTTCTTAGACGATGTCTTCGCCTTTTCAGGCGCTGGAGCCGGTGCAGGAGGCTTAGCAACAAAGAAGTCCCGAGGAAGGAGCACCTTGTCGACCTGGTAAACCGCGAGCTGGTGATCGGTGTAAACAGTTCCACCAACCGTGACATTAACAATGCCGGTCGTTATGTTCACTTGGTTTCCTGAACTTGTTACATTCAGCGCCAACCTATACGGATCATCACCCGCCTGTGTTCTTACCGGGTTGCTAAGAGTGTCGAAATTCGATATTGCTACAAATGTAGGTAGCAAGTGGAATTGGATGAGTTTGTTCTTTTGTTCATCGCTAAGCGAATTGAGGAAACCCGGTTTAAGGCTTGAAAAAGCATTATCGTTCGCTGCAAACAAGGTCAAACCGCCGTTCGAGTTTAAGAGTTGAGAGTTGATTTGGGTGGATACTTGTGTCGTCTTGAGAAGACGGATTAGCGTGGTGTACCCTCCGGCCTTTTTGAGGATTCGAATAATGTCGGTCGGGGGTGAATCAGTGGATGGTGCCGGAGCAGGTGATTTTTGAGCTAGAATTGTAGTGGAAGAGACAAAAACCATTAGAAGAAGTGTGAGAGAGAAGAAAGAATGCTTCATCATCACTATGTTTTGTGAAAAGAAGTGTGTTGATGCTTGAAGAAGTGGTGGAGGGAATGAAATATAAAGAAACATGAAAAGTTTTTTTTCCTTGAAGTTTGGTGAAGTGTTTCTTTAGAAGCTTTAATTGTCAGCATACACATCAATGAAAGGTGGTGTATCAAAGTTAGGCTAATTTGATGTATATTTTGCTTGAAATATCAGGAAGCAAAAAACAAAAGAAGAAAAAAATAGCACTATGATCAATACTTTGCTGGTAACTTGTAAATTGTAATTTTCTGAAATAGCAAAAGAATCAAGTGATTTCTGGTAACTTGAGGAACAAGTCATAATAATTTTACTTTTAAAATACATTTTGATGATGTTTCATGGCATTATTAGGTTTGTGTGAGAAACATGAAGTGGGTTATACTTGAATCAATTTTGTTGATGTTGGCCTTTGAACTACGATGCATTATTAGTGCTAGTTTGGTGTTTATTGCCAGTGGGACTGTGCTGATTAAGTTTGTTAACATAAATATGTTTGTTGTGGAAGAGTGATGGATTAACAGATGATTATTTAATGGTGATGGAAATTTCTGTTATGTGATAGTTTCTAAAAATAAGTGTGTTACTGTAATTGTTAGATGTTTTTTCAATCAATTTTAATAAGAAAGATGAATGTACTAATTAACTTCAAAATGGATGATGACATATGTAGAACATTTCTTCTGAGGTAAAGTCAGTTGCACAGAATATTTTTATTAGCACTATATGTGAGAACTGTTGAGAGGTCTACTTCAGGTAAATAGTAATTCATTTAAGAAATTGGATGGAGATAGCCATCAGTCATCACCATTGACATTTAACAATTTTGCAAGCTGGACCACTGTCTGTATATCTCATTTTCGGGTCTGTTTGAATGTCAACATAGATTGTTAGGCTAGATTTGAGTCAATACTTTAGATAGAAACATGTGAAAATATGTTCACAATGATCAACTTTTAATTTTTTAATTTAGCAATTCATTAGAACACAACGTATGGGCAACGGGGCAGACTGGAGACAGTTTTTACCTTCCCGTATTTAAACCCGTATTTCCGAACAATTTTTGTTTTCCACCCCAATCTTTAATGGAGATAAAGAATTAAAACTCAAACTCGTTTTAAATAGGTTTGGGCATCCCTGCCCCGCCACCATCCATACAGTGAAATCAATTTTTTCAATAGAAATATTCATTTTTTCTAACATCAAATTAAATAACCAATAATAAAATAAAACAATAGAAAAAAATTTCAAATATACATTTCAAATATTTCAAATACTAAATTACAAATCAAAATATCAATATTATATTTTATCAGAACATCCAAACCCAGTCATAGGGTGAGTTCGGGTGGGTCTCGAGTACGGTTATGTTGTCATGCCTAGTCGTATGGTAGTTGGCAAGATTTCTAATTTTTCAAGGTCTGGAGTTCCCAGTCAAAGGGTGAGTTCGGGTGGGTCTCGAGTAGGGTTATGTTCTCATGCATAGTCATATGGTAGTAGTTGGGAAGATTTCTAATTTTTCAAGTTCTGTCGTTAGTATGTTATATTAATCTAGTTTTCTTGTTGAGATTAGAGGGGGTATCTCTAAGGTTGCGATATTTCTAATTTTTCAATAAAAATGGATTTTTCACAAACCAGAAAATGCGAGAAAAGTATGAAAAATGTGTTCAGTGCTGGTAAATTTAAGGTTTCAAACAAAGAAGGAATATGAAATACTTTGAATTCTGAAACTCAAATGGGTTGTAGTTACAGTTGACAAAAATTTGGTTTATCCAACTGACAGATTATGTTTCAAATCTGCATACTTTTGTACTTACACGTTATCAAATGTTGTTGCTGAAACAAAATAGAATTTGTTTGAAACTCAGAATGAACCAGGGATTAGGGGTGGAAATAGGCTAGGCTAGGCTTTAGAAGGCCTGAGCCTGGCCTATGATAAACTTAAAAGGCCTAAGTCTGGCCTAAGGCCTACCATAGGCTCAGTTTTTTGGCCTGGCCTGGCCTTTTTAAAAGTCTGGCCTGGCCTGAAAACCTATTTAAAAAGCTTGTATCTCATTAAAGTTTTCAATTAATCTATATAACTTAAGAAGTCTTGTAGGTTGGCCTATATATACATATATAAGTGAACCTATTTAGCATTTGTTTTATATATATATATATATATATATATATATATATATATATATATATATATATATATATATATATATATATATATATATATATATATATATATATATATATATATATATATATATATATATATATATATATATATATATATATATATATATATAGGGTAGCCTATTTAGCTTTTTTTTTCTAATATATATGCATACATGAATCAACTTATTTAACATATCTCTAATATATATGATAATATAGGCCGGCCTGTAAGGCTTCATAGGCTTTTTTAATAGCCTAAGCCTGGCCTATTTAATAAAATAGGCTTTTAAAAAAGCCTAAGCCTGGTCTCTTTATTAAATAGGCCTAGGCCTATGTAGGCTGGGCCGTAGGCCCCTGTAGGCCGGCCTGGCCTATTCCCACCCCTACCAGGGATTAACATAAGTGCAGAATGTTAGTGTTTTATACATGACTACAAGTTCATATTTGGCATACTGATACAAGTTCATATGTTACCAAATTTTCAATACAATTAAGATGAAAACAAAAAAATACAGGCATGCTGATAAAGCAATGTCAGGTATGGAGTATGCATAATTCCTGGAAAAAAATACCTAACCATAAGAGAATGGGACTTTAAAGAAAAGGTAAATGCAAGACAGTGCATTGCTCACCATCATACATATTTCCATTCCAGAATGTAACAGATTAAACAAAAGTACAAAATTAGATTATCAATCATCTTTGCTTTACATTTCCTAACCGCCTCTATCCCCTCTTGAGATTGTCTCTCTTAATGCATCCTCAGCTTTCACTTTCTCAGGAACAAAATCTAGACAAGCAAACGCAGTGCAGGAATCCTTTTAATTAGTGCTAAATAAATACATGGAAGAGTAAACTTCAAATATTTCAATAGTTACTGAGGGAAAGTTTCAACAGGGATAAGAATTTACCAGACAGAAAGTCGAATCTTTTTTGCTTACTAACAACATTTGCTGAAACACAAGGCAATTGTCTAATAAGTAATTGGGAAATTTTTAAGTCACAATGCATAACCAAGCAAACAAATAAACATGCACAAGGATCAATTACCATGGACATAGCAAGTACCAATTCTACAAGCCATGTAAGCCATGGGTTAAATATTAAATATTGTGTTGGACTTGGTTCATTTTCAATTTTAACACTGTCAAGTGAAGACCAAAGACACAAAAAAAGGTTTTACAAAATTGAGTTATTGAACTTCCCCCTCCTCACTTTTTCTCTTATTGATAGAGGTAGAAGTAACAAAATTATCAAAACAAAAGGCTTGCAGTGAATTAAATGCCAGTACCTAACTCAATGAGTTAAATTTATTACTTTTCTTTCAAAACCTGACAATTTTTTATTCATGATAGACATTTTCTTCAATATTGCACAGGGAAAGAGAAGGTAATATTTGTAATAGCTTGGAATGACAGAAATTCTACAAAAGAGCAAAGTTAAGGATTAGATAAGCATTCACACTCCTCTTTCTATTTCACAGCACTGAAGAATTTGAATGGTTTTTACTTTTTACCATAGCTCAACACCATTTAACCCTAGCTTAATAATAGGTCAATTTTATTTCACGTCGATCAGAATATTGATTTATAAACTATGAAGCCCGAACTCGGACACGGACACAGACACGAGGACACTATTAATGTAAAAAACATAGGATATGGACACAGATATATATTTTATATAATAATAAAATAATGTAATTTATGCGCACACAGAACTAGAATGTATGTACACTTAAACTTAGTACTCTTGATCAACCAAAAAAAGACTTAAATAGAGTACTTTCAATTAAGAAAGAAAAAGAATGAGTATTGGAAGAGAAAGAGTGGAATACTGACGGGGTGACGGTGGAATACCGGCGTGAGGCGAAGTGGCATGCGGCAAAGATGAAAACAAATAAAGAAGATGAAAACAAACAGAGAAGATGAAAAAACAAGGAATAGGAGTTGTTTTAATAGTGGAGAAATGGAAAATGAATTGTAAAAACGTTTTTATTTTTTAAAATTCGGTGAATTTGAGAGGTTGATGTGTCCATTTATTTGAAATAGTGTGTCGTATCCGTGTCCTTTGCATTTTTATTTTTGTTTTCCGTTGGACACTTCAAAAACGTGTCTGATACGTGTCGTACGCGTGTCGGTGTCTGATACATGTCCGATGCAGGGACAGCCTTCTGATTGGCGTGTCGGAGCTTCATAGTTTATAAAACAAAGTGGTGAAATTTATAAGTGAATGGGTTGAAATTATTGAGAAGTGAACGGATGAAACTAAAAATTCTGCACACTTGATATCACATGGAGAGAAAATTTACATGCAAAATGCTATATAACATGACTAGGTGGATACTATATCACATGACATGCCCTCAGGCTCCCATGAATTGATAGGCTTAACACGATTGATTGAATAGACCTGGTAACATTTTAGTGTGGGGGAAAAACTTCATGCTGATTTCATCCAAATTCCTATCAAAAACTCACCTCACCCACCCATTATTCATCTAAGAAGTGTAACCCATAATGCCTGAGAATTCTACTCAGGCAGTTCCATTTCAAAGTGCATACAAAAGAACAATGTCAAGTTCTAATTACATTGTTATTCAAGACAAATATTTGTGCAGGAAAACACAACAAAACAGGTCAACCACCAATCACAAGTTAACAAAGAGTCAAATACGAGACACGGACAGATAACCATTGATAGATAGGTAAAAATTGATAAGTTTCATACATCAATTCTTAATTGTTCAAGCGGAATATATTACTCTCACTCAAAAGCATTTACTCTATATTTATAGCCTAATAGCTTTACAAAAACTAAGAAAAGAACCCCTTAAATTCCATATGGTGAGCGGCTAGGAAGCATCGACACAAACACTATATTGACACTACCACTTAGACACAAATAATAATTTAAATGCAACCATGCGAGTCAGTGTAGGACACTGCCACATTCTAAACACCAAGCATGCCTTCTATATGAAGTTTCACAGCTACACAGACAAAATTATAGGTTACAACAACAACAACAACAGAAATTACTAATTGCGAATTAATCAGTTATAAATTCCATAGATATCAATCATGAAGACGTCCTCGAGACTAACCCTAACTTCACTGAACTCCCATATCATTACACAAAAAGGAAATCACATAGGTTCAAACACAAAAGCAATTAAGCAGCAAGCACAAACGTAATAGCTTACAAAAAAGAAAGAGAAATTGAAAGGAACATTACATAGGTGATTGTAACTCAGATATTTCTTACGATCCTGAGCACAACAAGCATAAGCTTCCAGAGCCAATTGTTCAAGAAACTTCTCCTGCAAAGAAAAAAAAAATGCAAACACTAAATCAAAAATCCATAACAAAAAACGAAAAAATAAAAAACTATAGCAACAAAAAAATTTTAAATGTTCATAAACTTACCGTAGCTTTGTTAATCGCCAATATAGCTTCCTGAGTAACACGCAAATCGCTGATTTCCGCTTTGATTATCGTCCTGATTCGACTCATCGGGAACACGTTCGTTTTCGCTTCTTCATCTCCTCCTCCTTCTTCTTCGTCATTGTTCTCGTGTTTTACTCCGTTTTCTTCTTTTTCTTTGGAATTTCCATTGGTGAACTTGAGTTTCTTACTCTTGTTGCTTTTGATCTCCTCGTTGTTCTTCTTCTTCTTCTCACTGGATTTTTCTACGTCTTTTTCCTTTTTGATTTTGCTGGTAGGTGTTGAGGTTTCTGGTTTTTTGGCTTTTTTGTTTTCTGCTATGGAATTGTTTGAGGAAGCCATTGTGTGTTGATAAGTGATTATGGAGTAGAAGCGCTTTTGGTTCTAACGAACACTGATTCTACTCTCAGGGTTTCAATTCGAAGTTTCAAACACACAGGGTTTTAATTTACTTTTTAGTTTCTGCACGAACCGGGTTTGGAGGACGAAGTGTACGGGTGCTCGGTTTGAATTAAACCGGCCCAATTCGGCCCGAATTTTTTTTGATAGGACAGTTATTTTCAAACTTGTTTTATAGGAGAATCTTATTAGCACTCCCTGTTATATACCCTTTCGTTTTATAAATTTGATGGTTCATTTAGAATTCAGTAAGATCCTTTGGAGATTTTATTTGAAAAAATTTCTCATCCAACCTCGTACGTCTCTTATACACCACACAAAATTCCAATTTTGCTCTCTATTTCATGCACATTCAGAAGCACCACACATTTTAAAAAAATTTGCTTTCTTCCGTAGATGCATCTACGGAAGCGTATAAAACATAGTGAAACTTGATATTTTCTCAATTACATAGTGAAACTTGAGATTTTCTCAATTACATAGTGAAACTTGAGATTTTCCCAATTAATTGAAAAAATCTCAAAGTTCCATAAAGATTTTTCTCAATTTTTCCCAATTAATTGAGAATTTGAGATTTTCTCAATTAATTTGTAATTTAATTTGTAATTTAATTGGAGATTTTTCCAATTAATTGAGAAAAATCCACCCATTAATTAAGTTTGATTACATATACCTAATCTTAAACCATAGTGAAATTTGCGATTTTCATAATTAATTGGGAAAATCCCAAATTAAGTTACAAATTAATTGGAAAAATCTCAAATTAATTTCTCAATCTCAAATTAATTAAGTTTATGAAATCTTTCGTAAATGTATTTAAGGAATATTCTGATTTTTTCAATTAATTGGAAAAATCTCACGTTTCACTTTGTTTTAAGGAGTTTCGTAGATGCATCTACGAAAATACGAGGACAATTTTGTCAATTCGACGGTGCGTGATAGATGCATGGGGTATGTTGAGAAATTGTCTTTAGTTGATAATATGTTCATCCGTACCCGTTGTAATTTGGTACTCGAGTAACTTATAACTATTGAACGTTTAAAACGTAAAGTGACTAAAAAATAAAGAGAAAAAGGGATATACACCCCAATCTCAACCATGTATCTAATTAAAACACAATTTTAATTTAAAAAAACTAATATGACATAGTAAGCGTATGGATTTTGAATGGTTGTATGTGTAAAGTTAGTTTACATTATCAGTGCACTACCTTTAAACTCAAAAAATAAATATAAATATAGTAAAAGCAAGAAAAGTCAACGAAATAGGTGTTGTTAACGATAAAGAAAAGTTGCATACATCATTTGAATCACCAACAAGAAAAATTGTATTGTTACAATTTTTTGGGTCATACTTGCAATAAATTAATATGTTAGGATTTCTCCTTCCTTTTTAAATGTCGTTTTTGTAAAAATTTATGTTTTTTTTTAATTGTCGTTTTTAAATTTTAAAGTAGTAATGATTTCTAATAAGTACTAGTGGGATACCCGTGCGTCCGCACGGTTACTGGTGTGGACTGCACATTTTTATTTTTAAAATATAATTAAAATGTTTTACCATAGTAATTTAATATAAAAAAACATATTTTTAAAATAAAAACAAAATTGTACCAATTTTTCAAAGAAAGACATGAATAATATATATTTGAATTATTCATGTATTACTTTTAAAATTATTATATTTTAAATTAAAAATAAATAAAAATAAAAATATTAGATAAATAAATAATTTAAAAACAACACATTTTTCTCGTATTTGGATTGATACATTTTTAAAATTATTATATTTATTATGTATTTAAAATCCTATTGGAAATGTAAAGACCAATAAATTGAAATCACTCATGTATACAAATAAATAACAAAACATTTGCCTACTTCTTCTTCCCTTGTGTAGATTTTTTTGAGTAAACTAGAT
This sequence comes from Vicia villosa, assembly GCF_029867415.1. Taxonomy (NCBI): domain Eukaryota; kingdom Viridiplantae; phylum Streptophyta; class Magnoliopsida; order Fabales; family Fabaceae; genus Vicia; species Vicia villosa. The sequence goes on along the minus strand of NC_081184.1, from coordinate 102,444,705 downwards.
AATGGTTACCAATCGGCATCCAGATTTTCAAGAAAATTTATCTAGCGTGTGAACCCCCTCAGCCTGTATCAAAGTAAACACCTTATGTAAGCTATCAGTTAAAAAAAGAACCCCATGTTATGTGTGTCATAGTATTGAAGTGCTAACAAACACACCAGTATATATGAAGCAAGTGACTGGAATCACAACATCTACAAACACAAAAATTAATAGGTTCAATATTCAAATACCGAAGAAACAACTCATTGCAACTTCATGCCCATGAAATGAGTGTTGGCCTCCTATATTTCCATGCAACCCATAAATCATTAGCAACACAAGTTACTCAAAAATTTATATTCCTAATAATCCATGCAGACAACTGATCAGTGGTTTTTACACGTTTATTTACCGTTGATTTTAGTCGTCTTTGCTCTATATTGTCAATCGTTTTACTTCATTCTTCTACATTTTATGCTTTGGTTGTGTATTGTACTGTTTGCAGACTCAAAGGAATAAATCGAGACAAATCAATGCGAAAAAGTACAAAAAGGGGAGTTTCGAAGGAAGTGAAAAATCATGCTACATGAGACCTGACACGACCACCTGTGTTACCTGAAACTGACCATGTTAGGATGAAACGTGGCCAAGAAAATGCAACAGAGATGAAAGTCAGGGGGCTGATACGGCCCGTGTTAGCAAGTGTGAGATCTGAAAATTTTTAGCATGTTTCTCATCGTGACAGGCGTGTAGTATTTTGATCATAACTAGAGCTTAGTAACTCGGAATGACGCGGTTCCGGTGGCAAAATTTCACTAACGAAAAGGGCTACAACTTTGATGTAGAAGTCAAAGCCAAATTCTGATGTTAAGGGCTGACACGGGCCGTGTTACTTGACACGGGCGCCCGTGTCAGGAGGCCTGGGAGAAAAAAAATCAACTTATAAGTAACAAAAGTCTGACACGGGTGTCCGTGTTGGCTGACATGGCCCGTGTCAGCATGTGACGCTGATTTTATGATTTTTTTTATATTTTTTCCATGGGTTAAGCTGTGAGGGCATTTTGGGTACTTCCAACCAACCTAAGTGAGTCTGCACTATTTAGAAGAGTTTTAACGATGAATTAGAGGATCTTTTAACACACGAAGAATTATAAGATTGAGAAGAAAAGCGTATGCAATTGGAGAAGAACAGAGAACTCTCATGAGCGGAAGCAATTGAAGATCAAAGTTCATCATCCATATTGTAATGTATTTATTTGATATCTATGTAACTTGTGTGAATGATATGAGTAGCTAAACCCCCCAATGCTAGGGGGTGTCCCTGATTAACATTTGTGATGATTCTGAATTTCGAATTTCAATAATATATTTATCTTTTACGTTCAATTTAATGGTATAAGGTTTTTAACACTTTCCTCATCGGACCAACATGATTGATATATGACTAACAATTAGGACGGACCTCTATTGTTAGGGTTTTTATACCATTATACTACAGTAGATATCACCTAGGACTAGGAATACCCTATAGTAATCGGAATATTCTTGATAATAATAATGCTTGATTTCATCACTAATTTCGAAGGACTTTGGGATTAGGATTGAATGTTCAAAGGTTTGCCCATTAAGGACTTAGGAGCAAACACCATTAAGAACTGGTAATTGATAAGTTGGATTTTGTTAGTGAAACATGGGTTCAGAATTGTTACATGTTAATGCACACACCTACCCTGACATGTTACTCATATTTGGCCAAATCAACCTTTTAAGCTTATTTGCAATTTAATTCGTAATTTTCAAAACCAAAACCCCCAAGGCTTTTTGTTTAATTGAATTCCAAATAACTCTATAATATCACGCAGTTCTTGAGATCGACATTCGTGGAATTTTCCCTTTATTACTATAGAGGCAAAATAGTACACTTGCTATTTTACAGATCAATAACTTTCTTTACCAATTACACAACTAATCTGGATATTGACAAGTAAAGTATATTAAAAATATGTTTAGAACAACAAATAAGAGGTTGTTAACATGGTATGGATACACAGAAGGACAACAATATGCTACTTCGCTAACATAGCCAATGGGAGGCAAGCCTATCTTTACCACCAACATTAGAACAAAACATTATTATGTATTAGCCAAAATGAAGAGAAATTGCCATGAAAAGCCAACACTCATATTTCAAGCTGACAGCAAACCTAAAAATTATATATTAAAAAAAACTAATAAGAAATACACATAGAGGAGAAATGGACCTTAAATGCAGAGGTGGAAAACTAAATTTTTCAATATGATATTTCCCAGTGAACCAAAAAATGCCAACAGTCTGGTTATAAGTTGTTGTTTTGTCTTTAACTAAATCCATTCAGGTTCTTTATTCACCCCATGGCTTTCATCATTCTCCTGCAAACTATAATAAATTTTAAATGTGAAGCAGTGTGTACATTATTTCCAATAGAGTGCATTAAAATTAATGCAAACTATAATTTAATGAAAGCATGTTGTGAGTTAAATTAGCAGGTATCCGGAAATGACTGTTACGAGCTGATAACTTGTAGAAAAAGCATGCTCATTGTTAATTTATGGCCAACTTATTACACAATGATTGATGATCTGCACTGTAAATGTTTTGCAATGTGTACATATACTCAGTGATAATAGTCATTCATTCTTAAGTCACCCCAAAAATGTCACTCATAGTCATTCAATAATCCTTTTGTTCAAATTTCACTACGATATAACACCGTATAGCCGCTATATATCACGCGGGTTAGTGAAGGTGTTATAAACATATAGGAAACTTACCACTGTCTCGACCCATCAACTTGACGACATCGATACCATTTTCCACACTTTTAGGTTCAACATGTCCTGCAATAATAGCATGTAAGTACAATGTAGAAATCTTCAACATCGACATTATCAATAGTTGGTGATTCACCCTGTAGTGCGGCTCATATTTGTAGCAAAAAAAGCATATAACAATGCGTTAATATCAAGATTTCAACAATAATCATACTCATAAAAATGCACATACTACAATTCAGATATACATATAACAATCAGTGCATCAAGCATATACAATTCTGGTGTATGTCTCTTTGTACCCTCTGTCACAGAGATGAAGAAAGTAAGTTAATGCTTTGAAAGGTTGAAACATTCAACAAAATCACAATATCGACATTCAACAACGACAACACCTTTAGGCAATGCAAACATAATCAATACAATATATCTATACTATATATATTAATATAAGTAATAAAAACCTACATAAGTTGAGCTGTGGTGATCTTATTACGTAGGACTTATACACTGCAACTCACAAAAGGTAAAATAATCCTGTTATCCAAAAAGAAAATTGGAGTACTAACAGTACATAGAAAAGTGAATGATAATATATATAAATTTATGCAGATTAGGCTGTAGTCAAATTTCTACAACTGAGTACAAATAGATTTTTCAAAACAGAGTTGTTTTGCCACTGGAAAAGCCTAGGGAGATAGATTTCTTTCAAGAATAAAACAACAACAATACATAAACCATTATCCCATTACCCAAAGCCAAATTCAATGAACATCATCAGTCTAAAATTATGACATATTTCTTAAAAACTCAGCAAATGCAACATGTCAGTCATAAACTATGCACATCAAAATAAATGAACCGAGAACATCGCAATCACAGAATTGTCCTGCATATTGGCCTGTACAAAAAACACATTCCCATATTTAAAATTAATCGTAAAAACTACAATCACAGAAGTTAACTTAAATGTTGAGTTTCAAATAGGTTCTTAATCTTATTTTTCATTTCAAGTTAGTCCATTATATTTAACATTGTTTGAGGACACAGCAGAATACCTTACTTTTGGATCCGTATTGAACTTTGTGCTGCCATTTTTTTTTGCCGATCATTTTGACAACTTGTGTTGATTCAATAAAATCACCGCTTGTTGAGGAGAAATGCTTTATGTCTCATTTTCTAGTTAAAAGAGATATAAAACAGGAAGAATACCGCGTCAAACTTAACAAAGCCGAACCACACTACTATAATGGATTTTTAAATCATTAGCTTGTTCGTGAAGCCGCAAGAATGACATGAGTGAATTTATGAAAAGGCACACGTTCTCCAAACTTAGTGGTACACCTTCAGATCATATTGGTTACACCAAAAACGGTCAGTTGATTGATACAGCTCAACGTCTTTGTTACACTGTAGTACTCTTTGATGAGTTTGAGAAAGCCGATACTGATGTATTCAACATGATGGTTCTCATAATGATAATATTCTCATAATGTCACATAAAAGTGAAATTTAAACACAAATGAAATAACAAATTACAATAAGAGAGATATGCATTGTATAAATCTTTATTACCTTCTTCGCATGAGTATTTTCATCACATGCTACCAGTAAGAGCGAGTGTCGATCTAAAATTGCAAAATGAAATAATTGGCCATCAAAACCTCAAATAACAATATACGGTAAGAAAAAAAATCAATTTTTATGAAATAAACTACTAAATTTAGGTACTAAATTGGTCCTCGAAGATGAAACCCTATTGTGACATAGATACTCGATTTGGGGAAACTGAAGGTCTTACCGTGAAAATCTGAAGTTGTGAAATATAATCCATTTGGGGTTGTGTTATTCAACACTGTGAGCTTTCCGGTTCCATTGAGCATCAGTGAATAATCCTACAAAAGCAAAATCGGATTTGAATTTAAGTTAATTTTCAATTACAATGAGAGTTGCTACGATGGAAATTGATTTCGCCGAGAGTGAAGTGACAAATTTCTGCAGAAAATTGAGATTTCAAAACCCTAACTTAAATGAATAATAGAATAGCAAAAATATATTTGAATTAAATAACAGATTCTAACCTGAGAAATATGAATGTATTCCGTTATTGAACCCTAACTACAAAATCAAACCCCTAATTTGAAACATATAACCAAACAAATCAGAAATACATACAAAACCACAGACACAATAATGTCTAACTACTCAACAAACAAATCGATACAAATCGAAGAAATTTCATAAACAAAAAGTGATGGATGTGCAAACCTTAAGGCATGAAAGTGTCGGATCTAGAAACCCTAAGACATGAAAGTGTTCGAAACTATTGTAAATACGGTGGCTGCAGGAAAAAAAGATTGATTCTGTTTTTGAGTTGGTTGTGAGAAGATGAGATTTGGAGTTTGTAGAAGTTCAGAGAGCACCACATGAAAAGAAGTGAAAGAGAGAGGTGGTAGAAAGTGAAGAATGTAACACATTTTGAATTTTGAAATAAAGTGACAACAAGTGGATGAACAATAACCAAAGGGCATTTTCGATTTTTCCAGAACACTAAGTGTTCTTATATGGTAGATAGTTTTGTCAAAATTACACTTAACTATTTATTATGGAGAGAGAAAAAAATCAAAATAATTAAAATTAGTGGTATCTATCATATAAGAAAATTCATAGTTCTAGAAAAGACATCAATGCCCTTATTGCTTCTAAGCTTGACAAGTGGATGTCTTCTCCATCTAAATTTCAATTGTTTTGTTCTCTACTCATTTATTATTGTTTTGCTTCTAAAGTTTTGATCAACTCATAAAGTAACTTTGGTTTTGATCTTGGTAACCACATCTCTTTTTCCAATTTCACACTCTTCTTTTCAAATCACCATTTTCTTTCTCCCTCCTTCCCTATTATTTTTCTTACAACATTAAATATTTAAATATTACTTTACAATCATAATATTTTTTATTATGTTTTATTAAGTACAGTATTTTATTATATTTTTTAATGGTGAAATTTGATAACATGATTGATAAGGAAGTATAAGATGGCGTGTTAAAAAATAGTGGATTTTTGTGAGAGAGAAGTTTGTTAAATAAACTTTGAGAAAATGGGTGATGCATTGACAATGTAAAATATTTTTACACTATCAATCAATCACCACCATGTATCCAATTAAATCATTTTTTTATTTAAAAAAGTTTAATGACATGGAAGATTGATGGTTTTCTATTGGATGACACTGTAAAACTATTTTACATTGTCTGCGCACTACCTTTTAACTCATAAATTTTTTTATCACAATGTAAGACAAAACATGTACGATGCATTATTTCAAATGTAGTAAAAAAACAAAAATAATATTTATATATGGACAAAAAAAATACATTATTGTTTCAAATATTTTTATATACGGCAACAACTCTATTATTGATTCAAATATTTTTATAAATAATGTCAAAACAAAAATAATATTTATAAACGGGAAAAAACATATTGTTTATTAAAATATTTTCATATACAAAAAAAATATTATTGTTATAAGCGGTAACAACTTTACTATTGATTCAAATATTGAATAATTTTTCACACTTAAAAACATTTATCTTTGCATATTAACGGGAATCTGAAGTTACTGACCACAATATTGCATATTAACGAGAATCTGAAGTTATTGATAATTTGTATTGAATATTAACGGAAACATGAAGTTACTGATCACAATATTGAATATTAACGGGAACCTAGAGTTATTGATTAAAATATTAAATATTAATGGGAACATAAAGTTACTGATCAAAATAGTGAATATTAACGGGAATATGAAGTTACTGATCACAATATTGCATATTAATGAGAACCTGGAGTTACTTATCACAATATTGCATATTAACGAGAACCTGAAGTTACTGATTATTTGTATTGAATATTAACGGAAATATGGAGTTACCGATCACAATATTGAATTTTAATGGGAACCTGAAGTTACTGATTAAAATATTGAATATTAACAGGAACAGCAGTTATTGATCAAAATAGTGAACATTAACGGGAACATAAAGTTATTGATCACAATATTATAAATTAACGAGAACATAAAGTTATTGATTATTTGTATTAAATATTAACGAGAACATGAAGTTACTGATCACAATATTGAATATTAACGGGAACCTGAAGTTACTGATTAAAATATTGAATGTTAAAGTGAACATGAAGTTACCGATCAAAATAGTGAATATTAACGGGAACATGAAGTTACTTGTCACAATATTGAATATTAACAGGAACCCGAAGTTACTGATTAAAATAATGAATATTAACGGAAACATGAAGTTACTGATCACACAATATTTGAATATTAACGGGAACCTGAAGTTACTGATTCAAATATTGAATATTAACGGGAACATAAAATTACCGATCACAATATTGAATATTAACGGGAACCTGGAGTAACTGATTAAAATATTGAATATTAAATTAAATATGAAGTTACTTATCAAAATATTGAATATTAAAGGGAATATGAAGTTACTGATCAAAATATTAATTACTTTTAATATTTTTTTTCTATTAAAAAATATACATCTGAAACAAATGCGCGTCCCGTACCAGAACCCGTGCGAACGCACGGATTTGTTACTAGTTATAGGCAAATGAAAAGTCACAGTTTGAAAAGTAAGAAAAATTATTAAGTTTTTTTGGTATGTGTAAAAAGTCAAAATATGACAATTATAAAGGAACGGGGAGAGTATTATTTAATCAGTCAAATTAAAATAATCTATTTAAAATAAGCTTTGTGGTTAAGAATATAGTTTTTATAACAAATATTGTGTAGATATCAAAAGTTTTACTTTTAGGACAATTATTTTCAAACTTGTTTTATAGGAGAATCTTATTAGCACCCCCTCTTTTATACCCTTTCCTTTTTTAATGATGGTTAATTTAGAATTCGGTAAGATCCTTTGGAGTTTTTAGTTGATATGTTCATCCATAGAAGTTGTAATTTGGTACTCGAGTAACTTATAACTAGGGTGGCAAAACAGGCAGTGGCCTGTCGTGCCGGCCCACGCACCCGCCAAAAAATGGTGGGTTGGATTTTTGGATCCACTACCCACCAAAGTTCACCCCGTCAAAATCCACCGTCCGCCTAAGCTTGCGCTCGTCAAAGTCCATCGTCCGCTAAAGTCCACCTCACCTATTCGTTAAGCTTGTCTTGCCTTAAGCCTGTCCTTTTTTAGTTAATTCTAGTCATTCAAATTCTTGATGGTTTTATTTTACTTTTATAAAAAATTCTAAAAAATAAGTGAAAAATTTAAATGAAAGTTAAAAAAAAGACTATTAATCTATTAAAAAATAAAACAAAAACAAATTAAAAAATAGGCAGGCAAGCCCGCCGCCTGCCAACCCGCCACCTTGGCGGGTGGGCATGAATTTTATGCCCATTTTACTAGGCGGGCTTGCTTGTCCCACTCGCTATTTGGGGGATGGCCGATTTTACCACCCCTACTTATAACTATTGAACGTTTAAAATGTAAAGTAACTAAAAAATAAATGTAAATATATTAAAAACAAGAAAAGTCAATAAAAAAGGTGTTGTTAACGGTAAAGAAAAGTTACATACATCATTTGAATCACCAACAAGTAATATTGTATTGTTACAATTAATGTGTTAGGACTTCTCCCTCCTTTTTAAATGTTGTTTTTGTAAAACATTTATATTTTTTTTAATTGTTTTTTCAAATTTTCAAGTGGTAATAATTTCTAATTGATACAACACTTTTCAAAAAATCACATAAAAATGACTTACTTATAGTTCAAGTATATGTTGATGACATTATTTTTGGCTCAACCAATGAAAAAATGTGTGATGACTTCTCAAAACTAATGCAAAGTGAATTTGAAATGAGTATGATGGGTGAACTTAACTTCTTTCTGGGCTTACAAATAAAACAACTCAATAATGGGATCTTCATATGTCAAGAAATTTGGAATGAATGAAGCAAAAATTATGGTAACTCCCATGCATCCCTCTTCAAACCTTGATAAAGATGAACAAGGACTATCCGTATCAGAAAAGGAATATAGAGGTATGATTGGTTCATTATTATATTTAACTGCCAGTAGGCATGACATTGTCTTTTCAGTAGGTCTGTGTGCACGTTTTCAAACTGACCCTAAAGAATCACACCTGATTGCCGTAAAACACAATTTTCGATATCTCGTTGGTACCATGACATTGGTCTATGGTATGAAAAAGGAAATCACATCAATTTAATAGCTTATTGTGATGCTGATTACGCTGGAGACAAAATAGAGAAAAAGTACAAGTGGAGCATGTCAATTTTTAGGGAAAGCTCTTATTACATGGTCATGTAGAAAGCAAAACACAATAGCTCTATCAACTACTGAAGCAGAATATGTCTCTGCTGTCAATTGCTGCTCAATAATTTTATGGATAAAAAATCAATTGGAAGACCACTCACTTCAGTACTCAAAGGTATCAATTTTTTGTGATAATACTAGTGCTATTAATTTATCAAAAAATCCTATTCAACACTCTAGATCTAAACACATTGAAATCAAACATCATTTTATAAGAGATCACGTTCCAAAAGAAAACATAGAACTCATATTTGTAGATACAAATAATCAATTAGCATATATTTTTACTAAACCGCTGGTTGAAGATAGATTTAATTTTTTAAAATCAAAATTATCAATTATTAAAATATCCTCATTAAATCAATCATTCTCTATACAAAAATTATTTCCTTAAAATGAAATACATGGCTGTATGAGAAAATATTCAAATGAGAAAAAAATTAATTGCATCATGGTCATAAAACAAAATGGTCTAGTTATTTCGTTTCTCAAAAAAAAAAATTCATCATTACAAGAAATTACCCTTTGTCTTTCCCAATCAAATCAGCCTCCTTTTCTACCAACTCCAAGTCATGTCTCTCTTCCCCCTAGAACCTTTCTGCACAGACATCTGTACCACTTCCTAATCTCTACAAATGATTCAACTTCTAACACTACAAAAAACACTTCTTCAAATTCCATTCAAAGTAGTTACAACAATTGTGCCATTTGCTGATACAGTTCCTACCTTCTCTCCCAAAACGCAAAAAACCTCTTCAATGGAACGTCCCCCTATCAAACGCCGAATCACCATCTCTCGCCAAAAATCAACCATGAAATCCAGTGATTCTCTTCCCAAACCCACCACTCCCATCCGTCGATCATCACGATATGCAACCACATCCCATGAATCGACTCCTTTAGATCAAACTCAACCCATTTCTCAAAATCCTAAAACTCTTCCTTCAACAACTCAGAAAATCTCAGTTCCTCAAACTACCAAACCGTCATCGTCACATATTTCCACTCAATCAAGCGAAGGAAACTCTCTCGTCTCTTCGTCCTTTCAAGCCTACGATCATCCATCTGAAGCTTCTGATGAAATGTTCATCACTAACGAAACTATTCGTACACTATACAATACCAAATGGCGCTCACTCCCCATTGTTGCTGGAAAATCAGTAAATCTGGATAGCTACACCATTTGGGGATATGATCTGAACGAACTCGCTTCTGCCACAGGTTGCACAAATCTTCTCCAACTCTCTGATGTTTTCTACCCTAAACTAGTTAGAAATTTCTTTGCTGCTGTGGACCTCCGATTTTTTTAATTCCGGGCCATACCTCTGTTCTGTAGAGATACGTGAACTGACTCTTTTTTGTCGCTTAATGCTTTCGCATTTTTGAAAATTCACAGAGTCGCCACCGACCTTTTATTTTATCCAATTAAGGAAAGGTTTATAAAAGAAACAGAAAAAAGACCTTTAAGAAATTCTGGGTAAGGGGGTAGGTTATACAAAGGGAAGGTGTTAGCACCCTTTGTATCCATGGTTATCCATGGGCTCTTAAGTTTGCTTAGCTCACTTGTTTTTCGATCACTTTTCAATTGCTCTGAAATTGCTCATATGTGGTTTCAAATACCTTTGTAATTTGAATTTTGTAATGATCCGTGTGTGGATGTATACAAAATGCTTGTTTATCTTTCGAAAGATGTTTTGAAAAGAACGTTAACTTTGTAATAACCCGTGTTTGGATGTATACAAAGTATTGTCTTTTTTTGAAAGTTTTGAAAAATCAACATTGTATGAGAATTTTGTTTGTTTTGATTTGAGCAAGCAAACTAGGAGGTCTACCCTGAGTTGTAAGGTCTTTATCCTATTTCCTTTAAAAATCTATCCTTTCACCGGATATAAAAGCAAGGTTCGATTTTGTACTCAAAACAGTAGAATTTGACTTTGATTTTGAAAGAATGAGAAAGGATTACCTGAAGAGGTGCAAGTGTGATTGTGATTGGATTCAGATATTTATCTTTGAAGTTAGTGATCTAACGGTTCAATTTTATCTTTGACATACACGCAGTTTATATTTGCTGGAAATTAAAATGCGGAAATGTAAAGTGCGGAAAGTAAATCTACGCTATTACATCGATTGTGCAGGAAATGTAAACTAGCCTATTTACATGAATTTGACATCCTATACATTTATCTAGGAATTTTAAATTGCAAGAAAAATAAAAGGCATGTTTTTGGAATTTTTATGATTGGTTTTAATTATAATTAATGCATGATTAATTAAATTAAAATGAAGAAAAAAGATGAAAATAGATTTAAACCTAGAAATTAAGTTTAAAATATGTACAAAATATTTGTTAATTAATTTTAAAACAAAACTAATTTTTTTGGAATTTTTGAAATTGATTGGAAATTGATTAAGCTAATTAATACATAATTATACAAATAATTATACAAATAATTAAAACTTAAAGAGAAAATTATTCAAAATATGTACAAAATTAGTTTATAATATATAAACAATATTTAACACAAAGAACAATTTTTTAGGATTTTTTTGATTGGTTAGAATAATTAAAAAGCAAATATATAAATATATACTAATTAATTATGCAAAATATTGAAATTATGAAGAAAAATAAAATATTTTTATTTCATAAAATAGTATATTATTTTAGAAGTATAAAAATATTTTTTGTGTATTTTTTGGATTTTTAAAACTATTTTTAATTAATTTAACAAAGAAATTAAAACAAAATAGAAAATAAAATAAAAAATAAAAGGATACTGATCCTGTATGGAAATTAAATGAGGGAGTATGATATGCGTGCGTGTTCTGAGGCGTTGGATGAGTTGATGGATGGATTAGAAGGCCCAGATGGTGAGGGACCATAGCACGTGGAACACTTGCAAAACACTGAATTCCAAGTCAGTTTAAAAAAAACACGCGCGCGCCTCCCAGCGAATCAGAGGGCGCCACGCATCATCTTCAACCTTCAGATGGGTTTTTACACCGTTCATTTGCAGGTGGTGTAAAAAACCCAATCTTTTACACCTGGTAATAATAGCGAATACAAGCAAACGTGAGTATAAATTTGGCGCGATGGTATGGTTGAGTTCGTATTGTTCATGCGAACTCAATGGTACTATTCAGAACCTGTAATTTTGCCTAATTTAGAAAACCCTAATTTTGGGATGAAGAACCCTAAAATGGTGGTTTCGTGTATACGCATCTAAAACTTAATTAAAGCTCCAGAAATGATCTACACCTCAAACCAAACTCAATAGTATGTCTACATCTTGTTAAACATGTGTGAATAGCCAGATACGAATTGATTTTAGTTTGAACAATTTTTGACCTGTGTAGCTCGATTCAGTGAGCTTCAAGGCTTGTAATTGATTGAGATAGTTTCAGTGATGTTCAAGGAAGGTGTATGAATGCTTAGTTTGTATTGAAATGAGCAGAAATTACAAATTCGAATTTGAGTTTTCTTTGAATTTTTTCAAGTGATTACAAAGGTGTTATGCTTAGCTTTTGCTTCTGAACTTGTCTCTTTTTGTTGCTGAACTAAGATAGCTTATTTATAAGCCATGTGTGCTTAGAATTGAAGCTAATATGTAGCTAGTTGCCTTTGTTGAAATCTTGCATTCTTTAATATTAAAAAAGCTTGAGTTCTTGACCAAGTCACCTTGCCTTCAATGCACCTGCCTTGCCCTTTACTTCTCTGCAGAAAGATGAAGATTCTTTGGGGTGAGTCATGCTTGATTTGTAAGCTACCATTTATCCATGCATTTTCCTTTTAATTTTAATCTTAAAGTAAGATAAAATCATGCAAAAATGGATAAAAAAAGGTATGGGCTTAGTCTTGGTCGTGGGAGGCCCATATCATCATGGAAATGATGTTTGAATGCTGAAAACTTGGCCCCATTTGGAAAAAATGCCATTTTGAACAATGTTGATTTCATGTATTTTCCCAAAATTTAGCCAACTTCAACAAGGTGTAAATCCTTCAATTTTTGTCATATGAAGGAGATCTTGCACTTTTTGGAAACCTCAAAGAGTCCTCTAACCAATGCCTTTGGTCTCATGTCAAAATGATTTTTGAAGATCCTTGTGTGTCCTTTTGAAAAAAGTGTCTTTTTGTTGACTTTGAAAATGACCTGTAATGTCTTTGATCATATTTTTCAAATGGTGAATCCAATGACCATGGGATCAATGGCATTTGAAAGATAATTGAATTTCCTTCAAAACAAGCTTTGGTTTGAATTTTTTGGATGAAGGATGAGAGAGTTATGATCAGTCAAAGTTGAGTTGACTTTTCAGGCAAAAACCCTAATTTTGAATCTTAGGGTTTTGTTGATTTTTGATCTTTCCTTGATGAATTATGATCATCCAATGATCAAATGATGAATCCTTTGACAAAATATGGACTTTGACAAAAAATTTCATTTTTGACTGTCTGTTGACTTTTTTGGTCAAACGGGTCGTCTGTTGACTGTTTGAGCTGCTGACGGTGCGTCTGAGTGATTTGAAGTTTGAAAATTTGTATGATGGTACTTTGAGATATATGGATGTGTATGAAATCCATTTGAGCTCTCAAAAACTTGTTGCTCCTGTAAAAACAAGAAAAACCCTAGTCAGGGACTGTTTACGTAGGAGACAGTTAAGCGTACCTGATTTTTGTGCAGTGTTGAGTCTCTGCTAATCGCGTAATATTCAGAAGACTTCTAGAACAAAAATCTTGGAATTTTGAATTGTGAAAAATTGATTTGATTGATGGTACAAAACACTGAGAATTGTACTGCCAGCAGTTTGGCTGTCAACTGACTGTTCAGGTATTGATGTAGCAGTTAGAGTGAAAAATCAACAGTCAAAGTTAATTTTCTTTTTTGTTGTTTTTTGTTTTTGTTTTATGTAAAAAATGAAAGTTTATTTACATGACTTGTTAGAAAAACACAGACATAATAAATAACTAATATTTACGGTATGCGGGCAAAATTACCGATAATAACCCTGAAAATCATTTAATGCACAGAAATAGGAATATTTGACTGGCAGAAAACACACAAAATATTATCTTAGTAATTAAGCAATATTATGACAAATAATACAACATTTAATACTGACAGTACAAATATCACATACTATATTGAACAGTACGACGAATAAACGGTACATTTAAGAAATAAGAAATACGGCAAATTTTAAGAATGACGATTAATGACCCATGCTATGAACAATAACATGTAGATGATTGGGAGTGCAACCATTGCAGGTCCACACTCTTCAGGACTATGCAGGCAGAAGAAAGTCATGATCACCGTAGCAATGGTGATGACTGTAAGAAACAGTGTCTCTATCCACTTTGCCATTCTTGTTAGGGAAGAAGAGAAAATAGATATGAGGTAGGAATTTGAAAGATGAGTTGGAATTTGATGTGAGATTTTATGGAAGAAAATGAGAGGTATTTATAGAATGGAAAGAAGGAAAGAGACGTTGGGGAATGATGTGATTCCGTACAAAAGGAAAATTTGAGTGGAAGTAAGATTTGAAAGAAAGAGTATGATAGTGTTGAAAAAAGAGAGATTTGATTTTTGAAAAAGAGATTTGAAAAGATTTTTGCAAATAATGGAATATAGTACAAAAATTAGTGGGAAACAAAAGATAATAATAATCTACTTGTTACCAGTACAGTCTGAGTTTCCTGATTCTGCGCCTGCAAAAAGATTTAACTCTGTACCAATTGTGTCAGTACTATTTATCTGTAAATAAATAAATAGCATGTGTGAAGTAATAAACAGTATTTGGTGTTTGCGTAAGAATAAATTCAACTGCAAGCCAAATTACTGTATAAGAAAGATTCTAAAAACTAAGTATTTCATATGTCAGGATATTTGTTGAAATAAAAATCCATGATTATATGAGACCCTTAATTTTCAGATTGGAGTTTTCTTGAAAAATATGTGGGCAAATTTTGGGGTATAACAGTTGCCCCTATTCAATCTTCTTAAACCTGAAGAGATTGTCTGAAATCTGAAGGTAGAAGATGATTGAATATTTAGATGCCCTGAAAATTTGCACTTACCTTGATCAGAAGAGATGTTGGAAGTTGCATTTGAATGTCGTCTGCGAAATGTTGTTGGCAGATTGAAACATTACCTGAGATGGGCTTTCAGATGCCACCTGGTAAATGGGTTGAGGGTTTGTTCATCAGAATGAATCCATTGATTACATCTTGATGAAGGATTTGAAAGTCTTTGTGTTGACTGTTTCGGAACCGTCCAAGGTTACCGCTTTAAGTTTTGGAAGATAATCGTTACGGAACTTGTCCAAAGTTTTTCCGATTTAGATTTTGGAAGTTGATCATTGTGGAACCGTCTGAGGTATCGCTTTAGATCTGCAATGTTAGATCGTTCTGGAACCGTCTGAGGTATCGCTTTAGATCTGCAACGTTAGATCGTTCTGGAACCGTCTGAGGTATCGCTTTAGATCTGCAACGTTAGATCGTTCTGGAACCGTCTGAGGTATCGCTTTAGATCTGCAACGTTAGATCGTTCTGGAACCGTCTGAGGTATCGCTTTAGATCTGTGATGCTTGTTTTTGAGTTGGTAAGTGATCAGAATGAATCCATTGGCTTGATTATATCTGAGAGAACCGTTCATGGAATTCAGGTGAACACGGCATGTGATTGAGAACATCTTTGTTGAAGATATCTGCCTACCTGAAAAATCAAGTTAGTGATATGCAATGTTTATGATGCATGTAAATGTGAGATATTCCCGGAGAAATATGCATTTTATGTTGTGCATGATGTATGATGTATGATGCATGATGTATGAATATGAATACGTGAATGTATGAATGTATGAATGTATGAATGTGATGTCAAGCTTCTAATTGGAAAAATAAATTCCCACTAGTCAGCTGGACATGAATGTATTGTGATCGTTGATGATCTTTTGTCTTGCTTGAGTACCCTCGTCTGGGGAAATTCTTTGAGAACCCGGGTATCCCGTTGAAGGATCTTTGACTACTGCTTGGGGAACCAAAGGTAACTGGAAGTTCTGATGCCCTTTCAAATGGGAATGAGGAAGATGCATAATCCTCCGATGCACTATCTGACCAAGTCCGGGTGCGGGGATCACACCTTCTGAAGATAGTAATCTGGAACAAACCTGCTGGGGAATAAGACTTCTTTTGAAGAGAAAATCTTTTTGAGGAATTTGCTGAGAAATGCGTTTCTCTTGGTGATTTCCTTCTGATGGAATGATGTCCAGATGATCGGGACATTTCCTGAATGCTATTCCTGTTTTTCCTGGTAAACATCAATCATATTCAAATGCACATGCTCATTCAAAATTATCATTGGGACGCTTACGTATTTAAACAGAAAAAATGAAAATAGTGATTTTTGAAAGAGCTGCATTGAAAAGAGCCATGATAGGCGGGTTAGCACAGGGAGACAACAATCCTAGAAGTAGGAAACTGTCAGAAAGTTTTGAAAAATATTTATGAAGATAAATAGCTATGTGAAAATGATCCAGTCAAGTTTCAACTCTGCTATTGCCAATCTGTCTTCGAGCATCTCATCCCTCACTTGTTGGAAGAAAGTGATTAGACTGGTCAGTGTCTTTGAGGTGTTGAATCTTGATGATGAGTAGGCAGCTGAACGGAACACAGTTGTATGCTTCATTCCCTAACTTTTGCCTAGGCCGCCCTTTCAGGTTTTCAGCCTACCGGGATAGTATTTGTTTAGTCTCTAATTTTTGCCTGGACCGCCCTTTCGGGTTTTCAATCCACCGAGACGCTCATTTTTTGCCTAAGTTGCCCTTTCAGGTTTTCAACTTAGCGAGCTGTTTTTTTTTGTTTTTTTTTTTTTTCTTTTTAAGAGAAGTATTTTTTGACTATGTCAGCATTCACAGGGTGTGGGAAATCCTCGCCATCCATGGTGGTAAGCAACATGGCTCCGCCGGAGAATATTTTCTTGATTATGAATGGTCCCTCGTAGGTGGGAGTCCATTTGCCTCTGGGATCACCTTGTGGTAAGATGATGCGTTTGACAACCAAGCCACCAGTTTGGTATGCTTGACTTTTGACTTTTTTGTTGAAGGCTTTGATCATACGCTTTTGGTATAGCTGACCATGACAAATAGCTGCGAGCCTTTTCTCATCAATCAAGTTTATCTGGTCTGACCGTGTTTGAATCCAATCGTCTTCGTCTAGATTGGCTTCTTTCATAATCCTTAGGGAAGGAATCTGAATTTCAATTGGAAGAACTGCCTCCATACCATAGACTAAAGAAAATGGAGTTGCCCCTGTTGAAGTACGCGCAGATGTGCGATAACCATGAAGAGCAAAAGGCAACATCTCATGCCAGTCTTTGTAGGTTACTGTCATTTTTTGTATGATTTTCTTGATGTTCTTGTTGGCAGCTTCCACCGCGCCGTTCATCTTTGGTCGATATGGAGAGGAATTATGATGCTTGATTTTGAATTGTGTGCAAAGTTCAGTAATCATTATGTTGTTTAGATTTGTGCCATTGTCCGTGATAATCCGTTCAGGGATGCCATACCGACAAATGAGATTGTATTTGATGAACCGGGCCACCACATTTTTGGTGACAGAAGCAAATGAAGCTGCTTCTACCCACTTTGTGAAGTAGTCAATGATTATATGAGACCCTTAATTTTCAGATTGGAGTTTTCTTGAAAAATATGTGGGCAAATTTTGGGGTATAACAGTTACCCATCCCCTCAAATGTGTTAAGTCGTGGTGGTGGAGTGGTTTGGGAAAAGACTTCGGGTTCATAGCATCCAGCATGACTAGAACTACCCTGATTAAAGCCGAATTGGTTTGAAGGTGTTGCGAAGCCGGAGGGGGTGCCACGGTAAGAGGATTCACCATGAGGACCATCGTCGGGACTAAGATGAAGGCTAGATGAACCGGGAGTTAGGTTTTGGCCGAATCCCCTTGTGGACCCTGAAAATGCTGCAAAACCGAATGGTTGTGAATGGGTCTGATATTGGTCCGAGGAATGATGGTGGTCTTCATATTCTTGCAATGGTTGAGATTGGGATTGGAAAATATTTGATTGGCGGAAGTTGCGTGCGGAACGGGATGGAGTACTGAAAAGATTTTGTTGTTGTTGCTGGAGTTGCTGTTGTTCCTGGAGTTGTTGTTGTTGTTGCTGTTGTAGGAGTTGTTGTTGGCGTTGTTGTAGGCGTTGTTGTTGTCATTGCTGTTGTCGTTGTTGTTGCCGGAGTTGTTGTTGTTGTTGTTCCTCTTCCGGTTGTTGTTGTTGTGGCAAGATGTAGTTCTGTGCACGGGGATCAATTAAATAGAACGGAGCTGCAAGAAACAAGTTAGGGGATGTGGCTGTACGATACCAACTCATGTATTCAGGAGAAGGTTTCATTTCATGGTCACTAACGGGGAAGTTTAGGACATACTGGCGACGGTCCTTCCACATCTGGCGTTGATCGGGTGCAAAATCCTTCCAGTTTTGGTGTGTCCATTGATGGTTAACTCTTCTGATGTGCCACACTCCCAAGTCAACTGGAGGGTCGGGTATCCATTGACGCATCCCAAACTGAAGCATTACCCGGTCACTTTGATGCATTTCTATGATGTTGTACCGGATTAGGCAACACTTTGTCGTCCAAATTTCAGCATCCTGAGCTCTAGGCTCATACTCGCACTCGAGATACGGTCGCCATATGAACTGCATGCATGAGAGTTTTACATTACTTCGGGAAAAATTATTTATGGAAAATACTTAAAAGAAAAAGAAAAGAATTAGAGATAATACTTGATTGGGTCCAAGGTGATCAATTAGCGTGCGGTACATTGTGATATTTGACCGCGGATTAAGTGTGAAGTCCATTTTCTTCACACAAAATCTACAGCGAAAATATAATGATTTAGTTAGAATGGAGTAGAATGTGTAAGGAAAAAATGGTATACTAA
Source organism: Vicia villosa (assembly GCF_029867415.1). NCBI lineage: Eukaryota > Viridiplantae > Streptophyta > Magnoliopsida > Fabales > Fabaceae > Vicia > Vicia villosa. Next base: position 102,425,583 of record NC_081184.1, on the reverse strand, counting down.
AAACTTATCTCAAGGCATACGGAAAGTCCCAACTTCCATTGTTAACCGGGGCCAGTATGGGCATCCTCCACCACCCCCACACCTGCACCAACAGGGCGCATCCATAGAATGTGCAGGACTCAGCTCTTGCGTTCTTGCACAGTGATTGGTACACCGTATCCAGAACTGCAGACCCCCAGCTGTACAGACCAACTCTAGTAAAATCCATCAGTAAACGAAGATACATAAAGTTAACAGTGTTACCAGTGCTATCTGGGAACAAAACGTTTCCAATAAGCAATAGTAAGTAACACCTAGTTTTCTGCAGTATGGTCTCTTAGGGAGACACATCATTCAAGTGAAAATTGTCATAATAAGTCTTTAACCTCTTAAGGTTAACACCTTGCCCCCTAGCACCAACTGCTCCTTCTATCAAGTCTATCCCAATTGCCTGAAAGCATAAGGAATTCGCCTGCATAACACAGCCATTAATTGCCTTACCGTCAACCGGAAGGCCAAGTAGCATATGAACATCTTCAAGGGTGATGGTGCACTCCCCTGTTGGAAGATGGAAGGTGTGTGTCTCTGGCCTCCAGCGTTCTAGCAACGCAAGAACAAACTTGTGGTCAATAGAAGACTCGGCGATTCTGCTAATCAGACCGAAACCAGCAACGTTCAGGTATGGCATAATGCGGTCGTCCGGTGCGATGGTAGAGTGACTACGAGTGCGAAAACGTTGAGCGTTCTGAAAATAGTATGTATGCCAAAAAAAATCAGTTAGTT